>NC_142739.1:22023759-22323759 GCF_051943395.1 Hippocampus bargibanti | reverse complement strand
GGGAGACGCTCTGAAAATATAGTTACAGTAAACCCCAGTCTATTCGTGGTTTGAATTCACGACTACATGAGCTTTTCCTATGAATGACGGGAACGCCAGTTTTTTCTAGACATAATCTTTACAGAATGCCTGGAGTCATTTCAATTAATGTATATGGTCACTGAATCATGCAGTGAGTTTACGATCCAGCGCTGAGGTTAATATTCACTTGAAGGAAAGTGTTTACGACCCTTAGTACACGTCTGTGTAAGCTCTCAGTCGTACAGGAGTGGTCCATCGATGAAAAGGTTTCTTCAGCCGTCATCTGTACTTCTTTAAAGGTGTCGGACGTTTCGCTTCTTATCCAAGAGGCTTCGTCAGCGAACTAAAGTATTTTGCTGGTAGTTTCAGCCCCATATATATATATATCACTACTGTCCAGTACAGATGACAGCTAAAGAAACATTTTTATCGACGAACCATAGTACAGTTACTTACAGACAGAACTTTAGTTTGAGTGATGTACATCCAATAAAATTACTGCTTGGTGAACCTATATTGTAATTATTTAATCTTCTTTTCCTATCGGCTTTTCCCTTTTTCCCCAGAACGAATCAGTGACCTCCATCTTCAGAAGTTTGATTTGCATGTTTGTTTTGGCCAAGCTTTTATGTCGGTTGCCCCTCTTGATACAACCCTCTGTATTTATCCGGGCCCCTTGTGGCCACAGAACAAACAACTCTGTGAAATTAATAATAATAATAATAATAATCCATTTAATTTCCAAGCGCCTTTCAAAACTCTCAAGGTCGCTTTACAGTCACTTGGGTATTGGTTTTTCAATGGGTGAGCAGCGGCAGCCACACGCACCAGCATAAAGATAAAGATGCTTGATAAAAGGCCCCCCAAACACAAAATGGTCATCTGTACAGCAACATTCAAATAAATTAAAACTACTCAACATTTGATGACAATGCTCTGATCTTACCGTGCATGAAATGGACATTTCTTTGCCCCCATTTCATCACGTGTTGTTAATAATGTTTGTACATACGAATGTCCATACAGTGAATGTATACCACTAATATTCCAGCTGCGATATAATTCAGTCCATCTTACTGTCCTGAAATATTTGTCAAATATTGTAAAACAGGGAAGGTGCGGGGCATTTAAAAATAAATTATAATTGTAATACCGGTATCTCATAATGTTAGCTGCTTATTCTGCAGTCCTGTCTTACTAAGATCAATCATTTAAAGGACAACCGACACAATTTTTTTGTTTCCTAACTGACATCAGAAAAACGTTTTATACCATCTAAAATACCCAAACCACGCAGGCTGATATTTTTAGTCAAATGCAAAACACTAATAAAAATGAGTTAAAGTGTCCCAAAACCACTTCAAAATGACCTCAGAGATGGCGAGTTTCAGAAGGTCCCGCCCCCTTGTTCGTGACGTCACGCCAGGACGTCTTGCCTTGCCCGAGAATCAAAACAATGGCTTCAGAAAGTTCCGATTTGGAGAAGATGCTTTCTTGTTCCTCATCCAGTTATGAATATGATTCAAATAGTGCTGAAGAGGAAAGCATAAATGTTTGCAATCGATTAAAGAAGTCCTTCCGTATCAATTCGAGCCGTCAGGACTCCAATGTAGCGTCCCAGAAAATGCACAAGATGGCGCCCAAGCTCCGTTGGAAATGGGCTGATTTGTCTGCTGGGAATTTGTGTCAACTAGTATCAAATAGTAGTCTTGGTGCAACACACAACGATTCACCATCACGTTATGTGTTTTCCTTCTAATTTCACCATCAACACGAAGTTTTCAGACCAAACAAAGTACCCAATATGCATTGCGTGTCGCTTTCTCGGTCAGGGGCGTTCCCTCCGTGACGTCACGTCAGGAATCGTCACCAACTCGAAAACAAGACTTCCTGAATGTTCAGCGCGAGTCTTAAAACGTAAAATATAGCTATATGCGGTGGAATCTTTGTAAAATACGTTCATTAGAAGTCATTTGAAGTGATTTAACAAATTATGGACACAACCTGTCCAGAAGTGTCGGTTGTCCTTTAAGAAAGTTGGTGATCTCCTTACCTGCTTCTCTGTTGTCTTGTGTTGTGAACTCCTGTGCACCCGGATCTTTCACAGCAACATTCTCATTTTGCGTTGCACTGAGTACCCGTGCCAGTGCCTTGGACAAAGTTGGTGCTGAATGGACATGTGAACTTTTGTTGGGAGGTGGAGCTGCCAGACTTCTCTGGACCTGGTAGGGAAGTAGATTTGTTAGGAGAGACGAGATGAGAACGACAGTGCATCTAATAGGTCAAAGTTACAACTCCCACCCCTCACTTTTGGGCCTTTTCCACCATGCTTGTTCCTGGCCAGTGCTCAGGTTAGCGCCAGTTCTTTCTTTTTCCACGACCAAAACTGTCTGGAGCTGGAATTTGGTGTTTAAACTGACCCCAATTATTTGTTGGGCCAGACTCTGGCACCACCTACACCAGGGGGTGCAGTGATCACGATGATGGCTCTTTGCTGGTGGAAATCCAGACATTCTTCGTATCTTCGTAAGCACAGGCCCCGGTGCCCAATGAGCACCAAGGTTTTTTTTGTCTAGAAGGGGTAGTAGACTGCAGACATTTTTCTATGGCCCTGTTCATATTACAATATCAAATTAACACACAGTAATTGTGTACTATGTGTGTGACAGGTGCTGTTTACTTCTCCCGTACAACTCAACACGAGGAAAGTGTATGTGACAGCAAGAAATGCTGCACAATTTCAGGGATTTCAATTTAGGTGAGTTGAGACACACATCAGAGCTTTTGAATGGTTCACCCCTAAGGTACAATACAATACAATACAATACAATACAATACATATTGATGTATATACTCACAAGGTAGGGAAGGGGGATTGATTGTGTATGTTTGTTTTCCTGGCTCACTAGTCATATAAAGTAAAGTATGTATTTTGTTTCAACATAATTTGTTTCAAACAATTTTGCATCCCCTCACAAGTTACAGCTGGTAGAACCTAGTTCAATAACAATTGATAGTTTACCTTATTGAAGACATTGTCCACGCCAAGTTTGGAGCACTGGGTCTTGTTTTCTGCGCCAGTATACGAAGTCGTAGCTCCAGGAGGCACAAAACGAGGCTTTTTCAACACATTACCCCGTAGCTGACTGGGAGCAGCTGAACGTCTCATTTTTATAACACCCTTATTCGTTTAATAAAAAGAACAGAAAACAAGAGATATGATTACATGTATACGGGCCTTTTGGAAAGACTGGACTGCGCACAATAGTCGGATAACTTGAATATACTGTATATAGAAAATAACGATGGCTACGAAGAACCGTACTTGCTCCAACACTTCGTTCTATGTTTAATCTCTCTAACTGCTTCAAACAGCAAGACGTATGGCGAATACGGTTAAGAGTGTATGAAAGTCCATGTCATAATTTATATGTTGCCTAATATTACCGTATTTCATTCAACCTTTCTTGACATCTGCATTTGTTACGAAAACCTTCGACATTTATAGTATACGAGTCCTACGTGTTGTTTTCCCTGTTTTTTTTTCCCGCTGGGTGATCTCTAAATTTGATTGGTTGTAATCCAGGAAGTGTGTGAGGCAAATTCTAAAAGGGGAACGTTTGTTTTAACACACCGTCTAAGTGAAATCACTTCAGGCATTTAAAGTTGTTCATAAAAACAAACACATCTAAACAAACAAATGTATAACCAGTCCATTTGTAAAATGTTCTTGCTAATTTGAGTTTACATTCGGTTGCTAAGAGGAGTCCAGAAAGTGAAAACCGTGCAAAGTATAACTTTGGCCACAAGTGCTTCTACTCAACCGACAGTTAAATACCGATAAATAGAAGCGCCCGTGGCTCGACTTGGATTTGTTGTCGCCGGTGGAAAATCAAGAATACGAAAAAAATACGGAAGCGACGGTGTCCAATTAATAACCACGTGACTGATAGGGACCTGTACTATAAATATTTGATTCACCGCAAACGTGAAAAGCATTTCATTTGGACAAATTCAATGCCCCGTCCCCTTTAAAAAAAAAACATCTTGGAAAAAAAATATCCATACGGTTATAAACTTTTCAACACGCATAATGTTATTCCTATTAAACACATTAACCCATCATAAACGAATGAGATTGTTATGGGGTGTTGATTTTTGACGTCATCCACTGCTTTGCCGTTTAATCCAATCAATGAAGGAGAGTTTAATCCAAATTAATCCCATATCCAGAGATAGAGCGGCCTACAGGGAAATGCTTGGGTAATCTTTAACTGCAAAACCGTTAAACAGCTCACTTGGTAAAACAAGACATACATCAACATGTGAGTGTCATATGATATTCTACCTCATTTGTTCCGACTGTCGTTTGACAGCTGTTTTCCTGTAACCTCAAATCCTTTGTTGTCAGGGATGCCGCTCCATGGAGATGCACTCCCAGGGGCAGGGGTGGGATTTAGGAGAGAGGGGGATTCTTATCTTGATGGAGCAAGAAGAAAATAAGACGGGAAGAGCATAGTTTGGGGGAGAAGAGTCACCCTTGGAGGTCACCAAATCAACCGAAAGGTGAGCACTGGATATGAACAAGATTTAAATATATAGGTCTTTCATCAGAAAATGACTATTACAATTGTTATATTTAGATGTTAGCATCTAATGGCTCTGAGCAGCCACTATAAATTTGATATCTCCTACACTGCGTGGTCTGTTATCATTCTTGCTTTATTATTATTGTGTTTTTTTTTTAGGATGGGTTATGACCGGGAGAGGTTTGTGGGCTACGTGAACGAGGGCCTCCTGTGTTGTGTTTGTCGCGACGTGTTGCGACGACCCCTGCAGGCACCCTGCGAGCATGCCTTCTGCAGCGCCTGCATCAGTAGCTGGTTACTCCATCATCACACTTGTCCCGAAGACCGGCAGCCGCTGGACGTTGGCAGCCTTAAACCTCTCTACAGGTTGTGTAAAAAGTTGGTTGTTAATAGTATTCATATTGTGGCACTACAAGAAAAAACTCAATTACTTTCCCAAAGTCAGTTGGGATAATAATAATACTTGTCATTTGTAAGCGCCTTTCAAAACTCTCAAGGTCACTTTACAGTCACAGGATACGTTTTTTTTTTCCTGTGGGTGAGCAGCGGCAGCCACGTGCGCCAGCATTCACTCAACCCAGTTAGAAAGCTAGCTAGCTAATAGATAGCTAATTCTATAGCTAAGTAACTCGGCTAGAAAGCTAGCTAGCTAATACATAGCTACCAGATAGCTAGCTAGGTCTTCACTCAAGCCGGAGGTAATAAGATCCAGCTCACTGGTGACACTGGATGGAAAGTGCTATAAAATATCCACGGACAAATAAAATGGGAAATGAATGAAATAGGAATCAAATAAAATTAACTGCTGATTCACAAATTTATTTGGGAATTGAAAATATGACACAGCGCCATTCCCAATTTTTTTCTTCCTGGGTTGCCGATAAAGCGCTGGCCAGACCTCTGATAATGTTTTCCCCACCACAAGGGGGCAGCATTTCCGTTTTGTTTCCATTTTAGAGCTTTGTTCCAGCTTCAGCTGTTGTTAAAGCACTATATAAACCAATATGTGTATGTATTGCATTGTATTTTGGACAACCACCCTCATTTCAAGCTCATATAACTCCACACCCATATAATTTAGGAATTAACTTTTTTTTCTCATGTAAGAAGAGATTCTAACATTTCTTACGCTGCATTGAATGTTTATATAGTCCAAAAACTCAATATTCTGTGGGTCCTGGAATTTGAGTGACAATGAAAAAAACCCTGGCAGTGGAGTGGACACATTTTTGCACGTCTGGCAGTGAATGAGTTAAATTGTCTTTTTTTTTAAAACATGTTTTGTATTCACAGGTACATGCGTAATGATCTCAATCGTCTGCAGATCCTCTGCGTCAACGCAGGACAAGGTTGTGAGACAGTGTGCTCTTTGGAGAACCTTCACACGCATGAGGAGGAGTGTGACTTTGCCTTTTTGTCATGCTCTAACTCGGGTATGAAGACTTACTTTTCAACCACATGAAATCATTCACTATTAACTCATTCATTGCCAGACGTGTGCAAAAATGTGTCCACTCCAGTGCCAGGGTTTTTGTCATTGTCACTCGAATTCCAGGACCCACTGAATATTGAGTTGTAGGATTACATAATCATTCAATGCAGCATAAGAAACCGTAGACTCTCTTCTTTCATCCGAAAAAAAAGTTAATTTCTAAATTATATGGGTCTGGAGTTATATGAGCTTGAAATGAAGGCGGCTGTCCAAAATACAATGCAATAGAAACAGTACATGTATTGCTATTTATTTGCTATCTATGAGCTATCTGGCTGACTAGCTGGATATCTATAACTTATATGGCTATCTGGATGGCTAGCTAGCTTTCTATCTATTAGCTATCTATTGGTTCTCTATTAGCTAGCTTTCTATCTATTTGAGTTACCTCTTGGTTGAGTGAACGTTGGCGCGTGTGGCTGCCGCTGCTCACCAACATAAAAACTTTTTCTGTGCCTGAAAAGTAACCTTGAGAGTTTTGAAAGGCGCTTGTAAATGAAATGTATTATTATTACCGTATAGCGCATTAACAATAGCAAACGCTGGAACAAAGCGCTAACATGGAAAAAAGGGAAAATCCGTCCCCTTGTGGAAAAGAATACATAATAATCCATTTAATTTCTAAGCGCCTTTCAAAACTCTCAAGGTCACTTTACAGTCACAGGATCAGTTTTTCTGCGAGTGAGCAGTGGCAGCCACACGCGCCAGCGTTCACTCAACCCGGAAGTAACTCAAATAGATAGAAAGCTAGCTAGCTAATAGATAACTAATAGATCACTAGCTAGCTAGTTAGATAGCGTTAACATTTTTGGATGACTTTTGGGTGTCATTTTCCTCTAAAATTCATGAAAACAGAAAATAAATATCTCCCCCCCAAAAAAGTTATTTTTCTGGAAAAACAAAAATCAAAACATACAAAAATGTGTGAAAAGAAAAACAAAAAGGACAAATTCTTGTTTAAATTCTTACCCAAAAACGCAACAAAACTGTTGTGTTGATTGAATGGAGCATATTTATTCAGTTGTTTTGTTGCGTAGATAGCCAACAGATAGCTAGCGAGATAGCTAGCCACCCAGAAAGCTTCATAGCTAATATACAGCTAACGATATAGCATTAATTTGTTAATGACTCGAGGACACAGAGAAAACAGACAGAAAGAAAACATTGCCAGAGGCCATGACCAGCGCTTTATCGGCATCCAAGCTTGAAAAAAAAAAAAAAAAACAGAACAAATTCGGGAATGGCGCTCTACGTCATATTTTCAATTCCCAAATAAATTCCTGAATAACAGTGAATGAGTTAATATAAATTTCTAACAAATATATATCCATGTACAGTGTAAAAGTAATCTGAAACCAATGGCAATGTGTGAGAATAACAGGTGGCTCCATTGTTGCCATGGTGACCGTACAAGTGGGGGTCAATTTCCCATAATTCTTTCATAGGTTTTTGCGGACAAACCATGCTCTTGTTCTCTCAACATGACGGTAACATGTTTTTTACTGGTAGGAATGGCAATTGTGTGGGATTGTTACATGCTGCGGTGTGCAACTTTTGGCTTCCTGTGATCGTCGTATATGACAGGTGTCAAAGTCAAGGCCCGGGAGCCAAATCTGGCCCGTCACATGATTTTATTCAGCCCGCGAAAGCATATCAAGCATGTATGAAAATGTCAAAATGTATCATTTATCTATCAAAAAGTACATCTTTTTATGCCAGGATGCTTGCTAAAGTTTGAAAGAAAATTTACTGCCTTGTTTGCCTTGCCCTGTTACAAAGTTTCTGGCTTTTAGAAGCTATGATTCAACAACCAACAGAAATGTAGACAATCATTTTACATTTACTCAGCCGTAGTATGCAGTGATACATTGGCTTACGAACTTAATTGGTTCCTAGACAGTGTGTGTAAGGTGAAACATGTGTATCCCAAAAATTAATTTCCCATAGGAAACCATTAAAATGAGAATAATCCGTTCCCAGGTCTCCATAAAAAAAAATCTACTTTCTAATTTTCTCTTCTTTCACCATCTTGAGGAATGATTGTAGGTGCTTCCTCCATGATAATTTTATCTAGTTCCTCATCAATTGTGTTCTGTTTAGCTGGGTTGATAGCTTTTTGCATCAAGTGTGCAGATGGCTTGTGCGGGTTGTTTGTGGAGCCTGATTGATGGGATATTTTAACCTTGCAGTCTACACTCTGCCTTTGAACTATCAAAGTTGAGACTCTCTCACTGTCGCCTGCCTGTCTCTTTAATGTTTAAACCACCGCCCCTCACTGCTGTGTTCTTGACCAATAAAATGGCTTTAACCGAAGACTGGGGGCGGGGAATAGAGGACAAAAACAGTCGGCTGCCATTTTGTTGTTAGAACGGGCTCGTTCGTGAACGACACATCACCCATTGAGTCAGCTCCGTGTACCAAAAAAAGTTCATATGCCAAAGTAAAGTTCGTATGCCAAGGTAAAATGTTCATAAATGTAACGTTTGTAAACCGAAAATTTCATAAGCCAAGGGGTTCGTAAACTGAGATATCACTGTATTTTTTTTTGTATGAAAAGAAACACTCCTGTTGTTTTGCAGGGTGTCCCGCTCAAATTGAAAGACGCGGTTTGGAAGCTCACCTATCAGAATGTAACTTCTGTAGCCGAGAATGTCCCAACGGCTGCGGCCACACTCTTCTCTCCACCGAGATGTCACAACACAACTGCGTGGCAGAGCTTCGTTCTGAAGTGGAAACGCTGCGGTATGTAATTGTGAGTGGAGCAAGTGGACTACCAATACCTGCCACCTATCATAACATTACACTCAAACGTGTACCTTGAAGGGTTGAGATGCTGTGCAAGGTGGAGGAAGTGAGACGGGAGATGGAGTCTCGCTTGGATTCGCAGAGGAGACACATGGTGCAGAAGGAGTCACAACTGAAGAATGAAGTTGAGGAGGTGAAGGTAACACGCCCACAAATACTGTAATTTCAATTTTTTTCCCCACATTGAATAATGGAATTGGTTACTTAAAATGCAGAAACTATCTATCTATCTACCTACCTCTCGCTATACGTATATCCATCCATCCATTATTTATTTATTCATTCATTCATTCGAATATTTATTCATATATGCATCCATCATATTCATTTGGCAGCCTATTTATTATTTTTCCATCTATTTTTTGATTTATTGCAAGGTTTCAAGTCAAAATATTTTGGGATGTTTGGTTAGTTAAAATGCAGAAACTCTCTCTCTCTTGGCTATTGGCTATCCATTAGCTAGCTGGCTAGCTTTCTATCTATTTGAGTTACTTCCGTGTTGAGTGAACACTGGTGCGTGTGGCTGCCGCTGATCACCCACAGAAAAAATATATCCTGTGACTGCAAAGTGACCTTGAGAGTTTTGATAGCCGCTTGGAAATTAAATGTATTATTATTATCTTTCTATATGCTAAATTAAAATGTAGCATTTTTTTGTGATTCACATATGAAAATGTATATATCTTTTGTATCATTTACATGTCTTGTAAATCACAGAATATTATCAGTAAAACATTTACAATATAAATAGTGTACACATGTATTTTATGAAAAAATAGGCTAGATTATAATAAACAGAATTGTAAAATGAGAATGTATCATTCTATTCATAACATACAAAAAGCTATTTTAGAAATATCATTCAACACATTTTTTAAAATTTCACTTTACATCATTGAAATGCATTCTGGGCCTTTTTTTTCATTCACTACCGGACGATGTGCAAAAATGTGTCCACTCCTGTGCCTGGGTTTTCGTAATTTTCACTCAAATTGCAGAACCCAAAGAATATTGAGGTTAAGGACTACATCAAGATTCAATACAGCGTTAAAAACCTGAGACTCTTCTTTCATCACAAAAAAAGAGTTAATTCCTAAGTTATATGCGGCTGGAGTTATCTTAGCTTGAAATGGGGGCGGCTGTACAAAATACAATCCAATACATAATACATATTGATTTATATAGCGCTTTAACAACAGCTGAAGCTGGCACAAAGAGGTAGCATGGATAAAAGGCCATTGCTGCCCCCTCGTGGAAGGAAAAAAAAAACATTGCCAGAGGTCTGACCAGCGCTTTATCGGCACCCCTAGATAGAAAAACCAAAACCTGAACAAATTCGGAAATGGCGCTTGTTAGAGATGTTCGATCAGACACTGTGGACAAAGACTCAAACACAGATTGTCTTAACTGCCGGCAGGAGACGCAGCCATTCATGGCAGACGCCTGAACTCTGCAGCCCTCTGCCAAGCTATTTATTGAGAATATATGCAAATTAAAGTGATACATTAGTAAAACACAGTTTTCTTGATTAGAATACCACACCTCTCGAGTACTCAGCACGAACAGCTGTAAGCAATAAAACATTGTCTTTTCCATGAACTGATAATTTTGTAACCTGGCTAATGAGTTCTTCATGTGAAGGTGTTTCAAGTCGTAAATTGCTTCGGTGAAAAGGACAGTTTAACAAGCTGTGTCTGTTGACCTCAGATTGACCCCAGGTTGTCTGTGCTTCAATTGTGTATTCGAGTCACACATGTCCACCAAGCATATAACAGCATGAAACTTTTAAATATGATAACTTCTTATTCCCCATCAGCGCTCCATGCCGTGCTTTTTTAATTCCTGAATAAATTTGGGAATGGCAACCAATGAGTTAAAAGTGTGATGTGGCCCAATTCCCAATGATACAATGTATGGCCTCATATTTAGAAATTTAGGATGATTTCAAATTTGCATGACATTTTTCTGTCTCTATTGCACAGGGCCAGTTATCCCGTGTCATCTGTGACGTGCGTGCCCTACTTGGAGCAGAACATCTAAGGCGACAAGAACTGGCAGAGATAGAGCTGGAGAAGAGAGAACTGTTGGAGCTCCTCCGAGACAGGCACCCCATCAGGAATCCGCAGTTTGACGACCAACTGGGCCAAGATCATCTTCAGGAAGATCGACAGACATCCGGATGGCAAGCTACCTTCCGGCCACCGAGACAACAGCGGAGGGTGACTTCTTTGAAACTCCACAGCGTCTCGCTTCATGCATCTCAGGCTTTAAACGGACCCGGTTGTGCATCTTCACCTCAGCCAGGTGAAGGTGCACGTAAGAACGGAAGCCAGAGTCTAACGCCGGATTGCGTCAAAAAGAAGAGTCGTGAAGTGACGGTGATCTGAGTAGACCATATCCAAGACGAGCCAAATAAGAAAATATGTTTTTTTTATAAATAAATAAAGCCAATTTGACTCTAGAGCAAAGAGTGGTCTCCGAAAGAATTTTAGAAGCAATACTGAGATGTTTGAATATACATACAGTGATACCTGGGCTTACGAACTTAATTGGTTCCCAGACAGAGTGTGTAAGGCAAAAAGTGTGTATCCCAAAAATTAATTTCCCATAGGAAACCATTAAAATGAGAATAATCCGTTCCCAGGTCCCCATAAACTATAATTTTCTACTGTCTAATTTTCTACGCCTTAAAACTACACGAAATATACCTTATTCTATGTATAATAAATGTGCTATGGTATTATAATTAAAGAAATAAACTGTACTGTATAATAAAGTTGTTGTATTTACCTTTGTGATGGTCGTTGATGGCTTGATGGAATGTGTAGCATTTGTAGTCCTTGATAATGTCTCAAGGATTCTCTTCCCACCTTTAAGTCCCATCTCAAAACCCACCTATTTAAATTAGCATTTTTTGTGTAGCTCTCTTGTTTCTATTTATAATTGTATTTTATTTATTGCATTGTATTTGTGATTATATTTTATTTATTATAGTACCTATGCTTGTCGGTGACTATAATGTGTCCTTGAGAGCTTTGAAAGGCGTTTAAAATGTAATGTATTATTATTATTACTATTACATCTTTGAAGTTGTGATATTGCAACAGCAACAGATGCAAGCAGACACACTAGAAACATCATTAATAGCTGGTTCCCTTGCTTGTCTTTTCATTTCAAATTGATGGCTAGTGCGGGTTATTTGTGGAGCCTGATTGATGGGAATTTTTTACCTTGCAATCTACACTCTGCCTTTGAACTATCAAAGTTGAAATGAGTCCAAATTTCACTGTTTTCTATCCATTTTGTCACGCTCTCTCTGTCGTCTGCCTGTTTTTTTAATGTTTAAATCACCACCCTCACTGCTGCGTTCTTGACCAATCACGTGGCTTTAACCGAAGACTGGGGGCGGGGTATAGCACCAAAAAATGTTGGCAGCCATTTTCTTTTTTGGAGAATGTCTTCACTCTCTCTCTCTCTGTCTGTAAACCCGCCCTCACTGCTGCGTTCTTGACCAATCACGTGGCTTTAACCGACGACTGGGGGCGGGGAAGAGAGGACCAAAACAAGCCGGCTGCCATTTCCTTGTTAGGAGAACGGGCTCGTTCGCGAACGACACATCACTTGTTGTGGCAGCTACGTGTGTATCCCAAAAAATAGTTCGTATGCCAAGGTAAAATTTTCATAAATTTAACGTTCGTAAACCGAAAAGTTCGTAAACCAAGGGGTTCGTAAACCGAGGTATCACTGTACATATTTGCATGCAAATTCACTTCAGTTGTAATCATTTGACTGTCGGTATACCCTCAAATAAATCGATTGATTTTGTGTCCTGGGTTTTCACTTGACTTGTGTCCTCCAAAACTAATTTATTGCTGCATGCATTTGTATACATGCTGTAAGTAAAGTTTTAGGTTGATTGATGTACTGCAGGGGTGGCCAACCCGACTCTGGTGAGCCACATGTGGCTCTTTGGCTGCTTCAATGCGGCTCCCGAGCTTTCACATGACAACCAAAACGCCTCGCCGATGGCGATTCCATTCAAACGTTTTTGAACGAACCGCATCAGCCTATCATCATTCCCGTTACTTGATTGACAAAGAGGGCAGCCCATCAGATGACTGGATCACCACTAATGCGCAGAAATCCGTGCTAAGTGCTAAATGCTAAGTCAATCACAATCGACCAAGTTTGGTCCCAAGTGGACTGCGAATGGTGAGAGGAGGAAATTGGGGGAAAAAAGATTTGTCTGTTTGTGTTTTTAGGTTTCATTTATGTTTGGGCGCTCCGGCTGTGGCTCGTCATGCATGCAATGTTCGTGTGTGTGCATGGTCGTGTGTGTCTGTGTGTGTGTGTCTGTGCGTCCGCGCATTGTGTGTGTATGTGTGTGTGTGTGGCTCTTTGCAGTAACATAATAAAAAGGCTTTTCATCTCTGACTAGTTGGCCACCCCTAATGTACTGTATTTTCCGGTGTATAAGGCACACCAGTGTATAAGGTGCACCCCCAACGAATGGTATTTTTTTTTACAAAATGTTTCCATATATAAGGCGCACTGGACGATAAGGTGCACCTTTTCCATAAATAAGACGCATCGGACTGTTCTTCTTTTGAAGAAAATTAAAGGTGCGTCTTATACACCAGAAAATACGGTAATTTGCAAGGTGGATTTTTTCTCTCAATTTGTTGAAGCTTCAATAAAAAAAATCCCTTTTAGGGGGAACTGGATGGAAAAAACGATTTTAAAAAAATCAAATTAATCCACAGATTACCTTCTTTTCCCGTGTATAAGGCACACCGGAGTATAAAACGCACCCCCAATGAATGGTGTATTTTCAAACCTTTTCCATTCATAAGGCGCACCGGACTACAAGGCGCACCTTCAAGAAATGAAAATAGTTTTACAAATATATAAATGTATAAAAGTTTTCCAAATAATAATAATAATAATAATAATAATACATTTAATTTATAAGCGCCTAGGCACACCACATTATAAGGTGCTACAGTAGATGCTGCGTTTACGCACTACTTCTTCTACAGGGGGAAAATGGAGTCAGTGGCTGCTGACAGTAGTTGCGAGACCTGTTGTGGCTCAATATTACTTCACATATAAGGCGCACCGGCGTATAAGGCGCAGGTCATCTTTTTCAGGAAATCAAAACGTTTGGGTGCGCCGCCTTATACACCAGAAAATATGGTAACTTTTGATGAGAAGGTTTCTTCAGCCGTCATCTGTACAAAAGTGAAGGTTTCGGACGTTTCGCCTCCTATCCAAGAGGCTTCGTCAGCGAACTAAAGTCTGACTGGTCGTATCGGCCCCATTTATATATCCCTAATGTCCAGACATGGTGGCGCCGGACACAGCTATGATAGGTCCCTACTCTCAGGTTGGGGGGGGCAGAGGACCCCTCCCTGTGGCCCCACTGATTGTCCCTACATTCCTGACTAACGACTAGCCTATTACCCCCACTCCCCCCGGTATTACCTCATCAGCATAACGACCCTCATCGGCATCACGAAAGTTGCCTAACCTGTTTTGCCTAAGCAGGCTATTGTATGAACGATCCAAATTGAACCTCACCCCACCAGACCGGTTTAATGAAGGATTTTGTTGTTTTATGAGAATCGCTTCTTTTACCCCCCTTTCAAACCATCTACGTTCTTTCGCTAAGATTTTAACCTCATTGTCGTCAAATGAGTGGTTGCTAGCTTTTAGGTGCAAATGTACTGCCGATTGAGGTCAACTTATATTATCCCTGCGATGTTGATAAAGTCTTTTTTTGAGAATTTGTTGAGTCTCCCCAATGTACTGCTCTTTACAATTTTCATTCTTACAATGTATGGAATAAACTACATTACTTTGTTTTTCATTTGGTAGCCTATCTTTTGGAAGCACTACTTTTTGCCTTAACATGTTTATCGGTTTGAAATAAGTAGGAATTTTATGTTGCCAAAGGACTCTGTAATTTTTCAGAAACTCCTGCAATGTACGGGACTGCTACTCCTCTCCTTTTTGTATCTTGAGAATTATTGGTTTCATTCCCTATTCTTTCTTTCTGACATTTGTTGAATGACCACTGACGAAGCCTCTTGGATAGGAGGCGAAACGTCCGAAACCTTCACTTTTGTACAGATGACGGCTGAAGAAACCTTCTCATCGATGGACCACTCCTGTACGACTGAGAGCTTACACAGACGTATGGTAACTTTTACATTTTTTTTAATTTACAACAGATTCTTTTCTTACAGACAGTGGCTTCTTTAGGTGTTCAATTACCTTACATGTTTTAGCGTATACTTCCGCCTTCGTCAGAGTGTACTCTGTGTACACGCCAAAACATGTAAGATAATTGAACACCTAAAAAAAGGCACTGTTTGTAAGAAAATAATCTGTTGTAAATTATATAACAAGTAGACAGGATGAATTTAAAGGACAACCGAGGCCTCCGGACAAGTTGTGTCCATAATTTGTAAGATCACTTCAAATGACTTCTACTGAGCGTATTTTACAGATTCCACGGCATGTAGCTATATTTTACGTTTTAAGACTCGCGCTGAATATTCAGTCGTGTTTTCGAGTTGATGACGATGCCTGACGTGACGTCAGGCATTGCGATGGTGAATCCTTGTGTGTTGCACAAAGACTACTATTTGATAGTAGTTGACACAAATTCCCAGCAGACAAATCAGCCCATTTCCAACGGAGCTTGGGCGCCATCTTGTGCATTTTCTGGGACGCTACATTGGAGTCCTGACGGCTCGAATTGATATGGAAGGACTTCTTTAATCGATTGCAAACATTTATGCTTTCCTCTTCAGAACTATTTGAATCATATTCATAACTGGATGAGTAACAGAAAGCATCTTCTCCGAAACTGAAGCCATTGTTTTGATTCTAGAGCAAGGCAAGACGTCCTGGCGTGATGTCACGAACAAGGGGGCGGGACCTTCTGAAACTCTGCATCTCCGAGGTCATTTTGAAGTAGTTTTGGGACACTAACTCATTTTTTGCGTGTTTTGGGTATTTTAGATGCTCTAAAACGTTTTTCTGATGTCAGTTCGGAAACAAAAAAGAATGGTGTCGTTTGTCCTTTAAAGGGATTATGACGATTTATATTTAGTTTTTGAGTTTCCCAAATTGCTTTACCGGCGCAATCAATGACGTGAAATTAGAAACCGAACCTCAATAACCAGTTCATTGAATTTTATTCTCTGGTCACAATTCAAGAACAAATCTACACAAAGATATCCACAGACACCATTCCATGGAGATGGCATAAAACAACCTAATTGGTCCGTTTGGAGCCTTGGCAGGCTTTCAGTCAATGCTCAGGTGAATTTACCTGGTGAAGGAGCGGACGTGTCGGCCCCTGCCGCCTCCACTCCCTCCCCCGCCGCTAAATTTGCTCACCTGGGAGCCCCTTCCTCCTCCACCACCTCCACCTCCGACGTTGCTGCCTACGCCACCTCCGCCCACGGCGGCGCTGAGCCACGAAAGCCCGGTGCCACCTCGGCCGCGTGGAGCGCGATCGCGTGGGGCCAGACGATACGCATCTATGAAGTTAAGAAGGAAGGAACAACCGCTTATAAATTAAGGGAACATCCAATTGGCACAGTTGTGTATGTTTTTTGTCAGTTCTTACTTGCGGGGAGTTGTCGTGAGGGGAGAGGTCCACGCGTGAAGTTGGTTTGTCCCCCGCGTGGTTCGCTGTAGGTTCCTCTGTGAGTGACGGCGGGCACTTGTGCGCTCCATGATGAACCGCGGCCTCCCTCTCGGCGAGGGTAGTTAGCTATGGAACAAATAATACATTTCATTTATATGCGCCTTTCAAAACTCTCAAGGTCACTTTACAGTCACAGGATAAGTTTTTCTGTGGGTGAGCAGCAGCAGCCACACGCGCCAGTTTTTACCCAGAACTCAAATAGATAGAAAGCTAGCTAGCTAACAGATAGCCAGTTAGAAAGCTAGTTAGCCAGCCAGATAGCCATATAATAATATAATAATAAAACATTTCATTTATAAGCGCCTTTCAAAATTCTCATAAGTAATAGCTAGCTAACTCAAATAGATAGAATGCAAGCTAGCTAGCCAATACGTAGCTAGCCAGTTAGATAGCTCATTGATATTTAGCTAATTGAGTGTTCCTGTTAGGCGCGGCAAGACTGCAAGACAAGTGGAAAAAGAATGAAAAATTCGTTGTACTAAATTCATCCTGTCTACTTGATAACTAATGTTAAGCAGATTCCTTACTTACAGACAGTGTATTGTCTGTGTTCAAATACCTGACATGTTTCGAACGAAGGCGGAAGTAGTCGCCGAAACATGTCAGGTATTTGAACACCGACAATACACTGTCTGTAAGTAAGGAATCTGCTTAACATTAGAATGAAAAATTAATTGTTATAACGCCCTCTGTTGGAAAACTTCGGACACACTTTTGGACCTCACGCCCAAAAGTGTGTCCGAAGTTGTCCAACAGAGGGCGTTATAAAAGAATTAACTTTTCATTCTTTCTATTCGCAAATTTAGCTGATGTTGCCATGCCATACCTGTCAATGTATGTTTTCGCAGTATTTTATACGTTTTTTTCAAATAATGTAAGGCGTACAATAACTTTTATACAGAAACAAAAATTGTGAACCAATCTTAAAAAGCCATTTTGGCTGAAATCCAGTTTGCCTTAACTGCTGGTAGCCCACGACAATGTTGGCGCCGGTCATTACTATTGTCACAGCAAATCAGCACAAGTAATCCTCAATCGGATTTTTTTCTTTTATTGCTCCGTACTGTCGGATTGATAAAAGCATAACGTGCACATGCGCGGAAAGTTGCTTGCATTTCTGTTTATGTTAGCGTTTTTTGTTTTACCAGTTCAAATAATGTGCGGCGTAGTACAACTTTTATACGGGAATTGTAATCATTTATAAGGGCAGCTATTAGCCAAGGTTGACAGGTATGCTATGCCGCATCAACAACTAAAAATAATACTTTTATTATTTATTTACATGGGCACTGGCAAGGAATCGAACCCGCACATAGATAAGAGGAAACAGCATGTACAGGCGTATCACCACTGCAAATGGTCATCATGGTGTGTGTGTATATATATATATATACATACATATATATATATATATTATACAGGGATCCAGAGGTATAATACTTCAGTGCATGTACCGTATTTTCCGGTGTATAAGGTGCATCGGAGTATAAGGCACACCCCAATGAATGGTGTATTTTAAAACCTTTTCCCGATATAAGGCGCACTTTCAAAAAAGAAAAAACGTTTCCAAATATAATCTACAAATATATACATTTTCCAACTATAAGACCCACCACATTATAAGGTGGCTGCTGACAGTAGGTGCCAGACCTGTTGTGGCTCAATATCACTTCACATATAAGGGGCACAGGGTCATCTTTTGAAGAAAATCAAGGTTTTTGGGTGCACCTTTGACACCAGAAAATACGGTACATGAAAGTTGCATTTGGTTGTTGCTTACCAGATAGTAAAACACTTTTAGGCTGCGGTGGAGTGAAAAAGCGAGTCTGATTGTGAAAAGTGGCCCTTCCTCTGTTTCCAGTGAAGAGTCCTCTGGTGGGCAGCTTGGGCGAGCTTTTTAGGGGCCGCTTGGGAGGCAAAAGTCCAATTGGGGTAGTAATGTCTTTAAATTCAGCCGCCACAAAGTCATCCACGTGCATGCTAGGAGGACGGGAAGTGTTCTGTTTGCGCTGGCGGAAGATGTCATGGGGTCGGCAAAAGTTTGGTCCCAATCCTCCTCGACCTCCTCGGCCGCGCGGAGCTGCCATGATGTGTGCTCTCTTCGCAGGTTCCACATAATCTGATTTACCGCTGCAAACAATCATTTAATTAAGGGCATTTTAAGTGTGTAAAACTGATAGAAAATAGAAAGAATATAAGTTATCATATTCAGAAGTTTCATGCTTAGCTGGCCGAACACAAGGCCCACAATGGAAGCACAGAAAATCTGGGGTCAATCTGAGGTGAACAGACACAGCCTGTTAAACTGTCATCTTCATGTAGGAGATCTGGCCTTGGACTAATTTACGACTTGGTGAACTCCTTCACAAAAAGAGGTCATTAGTCAGGTTACAAATCTATCAGTTCATGGAAAGACAACCCATTAAAATTTCTATGTTCCGTTGGTTTATGGATGTTGGTGCTTGTAACATGGGTTGTCCATGGGTGTGGTATTCAAATCAAGAAGACTGCGTTTTACTAATGTATCACTTAAATTTGCATATACTCTCAATAAATAGCTTGGCAGAGGGCTGCAGAGATTGGGCGTCTGTCATGAATGGGTACGTCCCCTGCCGGCAGTAAAAGACAATCTTCCTGTGTTCGAGCATTAGTTCACTGTGTCCGAACAAACAACTCTGACAAAAACCTATTTATCATGATTATATATGATGTGCTACCTGGATGTTATGAAAGTCTCGTGCTTGTGTCGCCCCAGTCGGAAGCCTTTTTGAGCCTTGGCGTGACCTGGCGAGGAGGGCTCAGACAGGAAGGAGCGCTCCAACTCTGCCTTCAAGTCCAGTTCTGGGCAACATTCCTGAGCCAAACCCACCAGATCCACTTTCACCTACGACAAGCGTCCACGTAATCATGTTAAAGGCTCTTGTCACATTTTTCTGAAAAACTGACTGACTCAAAGTGAGCAAAAAGCCAGGGATACATCAGGGAAATAAAAAAAGGGGGTCAGTATATCTGAAAAGGGCGTCAAATTCTAAAATTGATGGGGCCCGATTTAACTTGATTGCTGAAGTATACAAAACTGTTTGAAATAAATCAAAATACATTAATTGTAACATATTTCTAAATTGAAAATGAAAAACCATTATTTGAGTTAAATCTATTATTCCGAGTTACGACCGGCGCGATATACGACCACCCGTACTTGTACACCTCGCACCGCAACGCGCAAGCAGTTGTGTCCTGCAATTTGTCCTACAATTTTGGTCATCCAGCATGTCACACACTCGCACAGCAATCTATTGCGTGACTACACTCAATATAGTAGTTATACAGTGCAGATACCATTTCGGCAACATCACCTGTAGTACTGTACACTGCTTTTTTTCCTTCGGTGTCTGCCGGAGTCCAAGTGTGTGTGTGTCGGGCGACCTCTTCTGGCCGTTAGCAGCGAGAGCGATTTTTTAACAGCTGCATTCGTTATGTATAAGTGTTTTCTTTAACCCACTATATAAAATCTAAATATAAAATATAAATCGATGAAATATAAAATTATAAAAAACGACACTAAAAGGTGGGTATAAAATTTATAAATGAACTGTACAGTAAACAGTTTTGTATACATTATAGTAATAAAAATCAATACTATGAAATATAAAATGTCAAAAACAAAACAAAAAAGTAAGTATGAAATTTATAAATGATCTGTACAGTAAACAGTTTTGGATACATTACAAGTAGAGATATACAGTAATAAAAATCAATAATATGAAATATAAAATGATAAAAATGACACTAAAAGTTATAAAATGTAAAAATGATCTCTAAACAGTTTGGTATATTATAATAATACATTTCATTTATCAGCGCCTTTCAAAACTCTCAAGGTCACTTTACAGTCACAGGATCAGTTTTTCTGCGGGTGAGCAGCGGCATAATAGTATTCAATAGAAAACGTTGCTTAAAAACAACAGATTGACATCAATGCTGTCGTGTAAACGTCACGTCGGCCATTTTGAATGGATTTCCACTAACGACCGCTTGAATTACGACCATTTTGTCGGAACGGAACCCGGTCATAACTCGGATGTTACCCGCATCAACAAACAATTTTAATTCGAGTGAGATAATTTATGCATAAATAAAATAAACATTTTCAATAAATGGTGCAGCCCAGATACACCCTCTAAACAGCTATTGGCAAATATACACAGTCTGCCCTCTGCCATCCAGTGGAAAAATACAGTAAAGTCTCGTTATATCGATATTCAAGGGAGTCCGAAAAAATATTGATATAACCGGGACTATCGATATATCCGACCCTGTTTGCATGTAATTTTCTCCGTGCGTGCATAGAAATAGTATCGATATAATCGGGACTATCGATATATCCGATATCGATATAACGAGACTTTACTGTATTTATTTTTTTCTGCCCATAACCAGTACTATACATCACTAACATAGCTAGATGAGTACCGCAAAATTATTTGTACTAAATAAATATGATGAGAGGAAATTATAAAAAGTAAAACATCATTTATAAGATGATCTTACACTGCATACTGTGCAGTATAGTAGTTGCCGCTGACCGTGTTAGAGAAAACTGGAATACTCACCATGTCAAGCTCGGTCTCAATGTCATCCGTTTGGAAAGGAGAGAACCAAAGAGCCTTAAGTTGCTCATCAAGTGCTTCGGAAAGAATAAAAACGGTCCTAGAGATTGAATAAAATGAAGGAGAATTGGTTAAGTTTGGTCAAGTGTAGTTCGATGGTAAATTCAAGTGGAATAATCAGAATCAGAAAGCCTTTAATAGTCCCACAATGGGGAACATTTGCAATCTACAGCAGAAAAATTGAAAGGGGCAGAGGGTCAAAAGATAAAACAATGTATTCTGTACACAGAAGAAAATATCAGGAGACTGAAATTTACAACTACACAAAAACAAAGCACACATGAATTGTTTGATTTGTGTGTATGATCAGGAGGCATACCTGTGATTAAACTGATTTGCGAGAGTCTCAGCCGCTGGCAGAGTGGGCTCGGTATCAACAGCAGGAAGCTCATCCCCAGCAGCCTCCAGCATTTGCCTCAAAACTGTCACACTCTCCAACAAGGTTTCCAGTGAATCATCCTCCTTGCAAAGTTTCTGCAAAGAAAACAACAACTCCATGAGATTGAATACAAATCGACACCCAATTTTAATTTTGTACGACTCCAACGAAGGGGAACTTAGAATTTATATGCACCGTGATTTGTTTCTCGAAGGTCAAAAGAGGATGAGAGTCTGACTTTTCCCACTGTAGGAGAGCCTTCATCTCAGATCCACTCAGTAAGCGTGGAGGAGGAACAAATTGTGTCTCATCGGCGGATGCCTGGCCCTCCTCATGACACTAGCAATGAAAACACACACAGTCATAAACAAAATTGCTCATAAACAAGACATTTGAGCCCCTAAATAAAAAATGGGAGTTAAGAAAATGTACATTATTGACAAAAATTGGAAAATTCAGCATTTGGCCTTCAGGATATATCGAACACTAGGTGTGATCAATATGTCAATCGCGATAGACCAGTCGATTTGCAAGGTACGATTCGTAGATCGCATAACAAGGTGATGTGACCATCTCTATACAAATAAAGTTGAGTTGTTTTGAAAAAAAAATGGATGTCAACCTATCAGCCATCCCTTCACTTGATTGAAACACTGGACAACCAATCAGATGACATCTCATTATTAGTTACACCGCGTGCTCAAACAACGGCCCTGGGGTTTGTAAAGTTAACAAGCTAGCCGTTAGTTAAATGCTAATTTTTCACTTGTTTTTTTTCCTCTTAAACGTAAGGTAGGCTATTAAAAATGAGTGGGGGAGCTGGATCAAGTAATAAGAAAAAAAGTACAGGTGATCCCCAACTTACGAACAAGTCATTCGTAAGGTCAATTCGTTCGTAAATTGCTTCAGTGCTATATTTTGTATGGATTGTATGTTTATATACATGTTAAGTCTCACGATTTGGTCTGGAGACTCCCGATTTTGATCACAATACTCACACCTCACGATTAGACGGCCAAATCTTCCACCTTCCCAAAAAATGTGATGTATTTATTTATTTTTGCCACTCTCATTTTCATTCAAGTCTCACAATTTGGTCGGGAGACTCCCGGTTTTAACCACAATACTCACTTTATAAAGCAACCATTGACACAATACAGATAGTTCATTTGTAAGGTGAAACAAAAGAAAATGTAAAAAACTAAATACATTTTTATAGTAATTGAATGTATAAATAAACAATGAAAGCATTTTTGTGTTTTATTTATTGGAATTTACCCTTTTGTATCGCTGACATTACTTTAACACATACCACAGGGTCGCGAGTCCGAAAATCTCTCTATTTATGATTTCTATAACTTAAGATGCATGTGTTTAAGGCTTTTATAAGTATGTTTTAGGCTTGTATAAGTAAACCCGTATTGGTTTGCATTGAAAAATAAACATTTCATGAAATATATGCTACATAAAGATATGTACATGTACAACTGGAGAGAATACCACATGTTCCTACAAAAATGTTTGTATCTACCGTTGTTCGTAACTTGAATGTTCGTAAGTAAGGAAGTGTCTGTATCACTTTAATACTGAATTGTGGGAGGACTTGTTTTCACGATGACATTTTCGATGTCTTGTCTGCCTTTTAAAGTGAACTCAGGTAATGTTAAAAAATGTACATAATGATGTTGTGTTGTGCAACATATGCGACTATACATCAACATAAGCCGCAAGACTCCTCACTATATTTCTTAATAAATATAATGGGTAGATCATTTTGACTTGGTCATTTCAAAAGCAGCCTCCATACTGAAAAAGTGTGAGCACCCCTCTCGTACACGGTTTATGTTTCTCCACAAATTCTACCTGAAAGATAAGTACAGTAAAGTCTCGTTATATCGATATCGGATATATCGATAGTCCCGGTTATATCGATACTATTTCTATGCACGCACGGAGAAAATTACATGCAAACAGGGTCGGATATATCGATAATCCCGGTTATATCGATATTTTTTCAGACTCCCTTGAATATCGATATAACGAGACTTTACTGTATCACAAGTTTTTAGGTAAGTTTACATAAAATATGAGCAAATCTTACCATTGGTTCTGTGTTGACAATCTGTCGGAGGAAGTCCAATAAAGCCGAGAGTAGGTCTGCAGAGTCCTTGTTAAAGGGAAACACTAATCTCTTCAGAAGTGAGAATAAGCAAGTACTGTGTTTCTTCAGAGCTCTGAAAAATTGAGAACACATTTGCCGAGGTTTATAGAAGTGTAAAGGTGACTTGGAGAGAAAACAGTGGTCGTATTTACAGTTTGAGATGGTAAAGCCCATAGTCGTGCTCCGTGAGGAATGTTAAAGTCCTGATACAGGTAAGAAGGAGAGGTGCACTACTGTTTATATTTTCCAAAACCTCCATCAAGGAGTTGCAAAGAGCTGAAATCATCTCTCGGCCTGGGAGCGCATTGGCCAGCTGTTCCACCTCTGACACGCAGCTGTCACCTCCGTGAGATATCACCAGAGAAATGTCCTGGGGGTGGGGAAATGGTGTTACATCTTAGACTTGCGATGAAAAGGTTTCTTCAGCCGTCATCTCTACTTCTTTGAAGGTGTCGGACGTTTCGCTTCTTATCCAAGATGCTTCGTCAGCAAACTAAACATTTTTGCTGGTAGCTTTGACCCTATATATATATCCCTACTGTCCAGAAGTGGTGGTGCCAGACTCTGCTTTGATAGATCCCTGCACTCAGGTGGGGGGAGCAGAGGACTATTCCCTGAGGCTATATTGATTACTTCTATTGTCCTGCCTCATTATGGGGTCTACGACTGGCCTGATTGCCCCATTTGCTCTGGTATCACCTCATCAGCATAACTAAGCCGATGTGGTCTAAGAAGTCTGTTGTAATAACGATCCAAATTAAACCTCACCCCACCATGGCAATTTAGTGAAGGGGTTTTGGATAAGAAGCGAAACGTCCGACACCTTTAAAGAAATACAGATGACGGCTGATGAAACCTTTTCATCGATGGACCACTCTTGTATGACTGAGAGCTTACACAGACGTATCTTAGACTTACATTATTTTTCTTGTAAAAAAACATTAATAAATGTGATTATTATAAATGATTAGATAGTAGATTATTAGATGCGCTAAAAACTAAACAGAGGCTCAGAGTGGATGGAGCCTTTTCCATTGCTGGTCCCACTCTCTGGAATGACCTGCCACTGCACATTCAACAAGCCCCCTCGCTGCCCATCTTTAAAACCCGCCTCAACTCGTACTCTTCGATATTGGACTCAGAATGATTCCAATTTGATCTTAGTTTTACTCCCTGGTGCTTTCTAATATCTTTGTGACTGCTTTATTTCCTGTATATGACAGTTGTCCATGTTAATCGCTTTGTTGCAGCTTTAGCTGTTGTTAAAGCGCTATATAAGTCAATATGTATTGTATTGTAAATACAGTATAAGGGATCAAAAAAGGGAATTATGACCAAATTGGATCTTGCGGAACCAACTACCATAATGCGGTGCAGCTTTTGCGATGCATTGTGCAACTTGTTAATCATTTTAGACAAAATAAAAAGTGCAGAGTTAAAAAGTTTCCCAGAAAACCTAAAATTGTATTGTGTTTGGAATGTCCATTATTTAATAAATTTGGACATAAACAAAACTGTACAAACTGGGTACCCATCGGTAACCCTGAGTGTTATCTGTCAAACTTGACCTCAGCATATACCACTCCGAATTTCAAATGACTGATGATTGATCCCTGTGTTCATTTGTTTATGCAGCAATTCTGGCAGTGTAATAGCAGAGGCAGGAGAAAATTTTACAATGTAGCAGTGGTGGAATTTCTGTATTTTTCCTTTTCATATCTTTAAATTTCTTTTGTAATGAGGCAATCATTTCCTGTAGAGGCGTTTGTAATGGATTATTTCTGCTTATATTTTGTTTAGGGGCATATAAGGCGAAGGGTCATCTTTTGAAGAAAATCAAACCCTTTAGGTGCGCCTTATACACCGGAAAAATACGGTAACCGTTTTCTTTCTTCAATTGCTTTGGTGGTATCTTAGTGTTACAAAAAGCAGAGAAACAACACAAGCTGAGCACTTTTAGCAAATAATAGCTTTCACAGTGGAAAAAGATAAAGACATTTGTTATGCTACTCTTTATACTCTGTTGACTTTGCTTACCTGGTCACACAGTGACTGTATTATTGTTCCCATGAGTTCGCTGCATTGCTGTTGCTGTAACGAGTGGTTAGTGGGGGGCACGAGCAGAGGCAGCAGCAAGGGGAAGAGATCCGCCAGTTGCTCATCTCCAGACACCGACCCAGAGAGCAAGTGTAGCGTGGCACATTTGCAAGCTCTCTGTGATGCCAGCGCGTCTGTCAAAGAAAGCAGCCGCAAAACCTGGGCCCAACACAGGGCTTTTCCCTCCACCCTGCAGGAAGAATGTTTTGCTCTCAGTTTACAGTCATTAACTCATTCACTAATTTATTTGGGAATTGAAAAAAAGACTTAGAGCGCCATTCCCAAATTTGTTCGGGTTTTGTTTTTTTCTTCTTGCTTGGGTGCTGATAAAGGGCTGGCCAGACATCAGGAAAAGTTTTTCACTTCCACAAGGGGGCAGCATTTCCCTTTTTTCCATGTTTGCGCTTTGTTCCAGCTTCAGCTGTTATTAAAGTAATATATAAATCAATATGTAAGCATTGTATTTTGTACAGCCGCCCTCATTTCAAGCTCAGATAACTCCAGACGCATATAATTTAGAAATTAACTCTTTTTTTTCTGATGAAAGAAGAGAGTCGAAGGTTTCTTCCGCTGCATTGAATGTTGATTTCATCCTAAAACTCAATATTCTGTGGGTCCTGGAATTCGAGTGACAATGACAAAAACCCTGGCACTGGACTGGACACATTTTTTTGCACATCATCTGGCAGTGAATGAGTTAAACGTCACCACGGTGCACTGTGATGTCCTTCACTTACGGCTGTAACTCCTCCAAGAGGAGTTCCAACAAAGTTTTCATGATGAGGGTAGCGGTGGGAGAAGACAGGTCAGCCAGCTGAAGACACACTCTCCTGAGAATGGCCAAGAGTGGAGGGCAGCTGGTGGCGCAGACACATTGCAAAGCCTCGGAGAACACTTTCCACTGTGCCCGAATGTGCATACTCCATAGCTTCCTGGTGTTTAAGGCCACTGCAACGTCTTGTACCGACAACACCTGAGGAGGCAACAATATCAGGGATGCATCTGGGAAATTTAAAAAATGGGGCCAGTTGGCCCCGTTGTGTCTGAAATGGGGGCCAAATTCTAAAATCGATGGGCCCGGTTTAACCTGATTGTCCAAGTAGACAAAACTGATTGAAATAAACCAAAATACATATGAATATTATATTTCTAAATTGTAAAAAAATATATATATATATATTTGACTAAAATCTATTTTTCTAATATATCAACAATTTTAATTCAAGTAAAATAATTTATTTATACATAAAATAAAACATTTTCTATTTTCTTTAGTTACTACACAATCAATCCTATGCTATTTTGATATTCGACGGTATTACAGAGAAGACAAAGAGAACAGACATAGCACAATATTTCTTACGAGTGTCTACTTAAACAAATTTCTTTACTTCGAAGATTTCCAATGTGGTGCAAAAGCTCTGAAATCATTCCCATTAGCCACGAAATTCGAATCATTAACAGCAGTTTGATGCAACAAATTCTCACTACCCTCCACAGACTTATTATTTCTTAAAAAAACGAGATTATGTTTGTTTGCTGCCTGTTTTTAATGACTTTTTTTTTTTACTCATGCTCCATATTGTAACCATCCACCATGTTCGATGTAAATACTACAATGCCCCATGGGTGCATGAATATTTGATTAGCCCTTTTGGCATTTTCCGGCGGATCACGGAAAAGCCTCTACCACGACTTTGGAACAGACCGAAACAAATGCAAGGTGATTATGGCTCGATATATATAGCCCAGGCAAGATGGCAGACAACAAAGGTTAAAACCTCTGAAACAGCTCTAAATTGCTGTTTGACTAAATTTGTTTCTTGACTAAATTTGTGTCTTTAGATATTGTAACAGAAGTATATCGTATCTGGCGCAGATCATGTAGCAATAAGAGCTAATCGTAATAGACTTGCGCCGATGCTGGCGCAGTGGAGATACACAGTTGCGCCAGTGGCTGTCAAAATGCGTAAATGCCGCAAGGGTCCCGGCCCAGATGCATCCTTGCAACATAAGCGTGGAAAAAAAAAGGATGACGTATAATCGATTGTAGTAAGCGGAAGTACCTGAGTGCTTTGCATTGGAAGGGGCAGCGGCAAGAGCTCAGACAACAGCGTTAGACCAGAGAAGAGGCCTTCAGGAGCCTTCAGTAATGATATTAAAACTTCTTTGAGCATCAGTGACCATGTGTTACTGGCCAGAGTCTCTTCTGTGTGCGTCACCTAGAAGAAACGGATAGCTGACTTAATATCATATTCAAGGGTCAAAGCCCTCAAACGCTCTAAACCTCACACACACCTCTTCATTGACACCCTGCGTAAACGTGAGGAGCACATCAACAATCAGAGCCTGCACTCTGGTTTCCTCCCCATCCAGTCGTCCCGATGCAGGGATGGAGCAAACTATCATGTGGAGCATGACCAACACGTTGGCCACGCGAGTGTCTCTGAATTGGAAGGCACCTCCGCGAAGAAGCTCTGTCAGCATGGTGCGTAACAAGCGTAGCGTGCTGATGCACACATGGAGGATCATGCAGCGTTGTGGCGTGGGGCCCATGTTTCCGTGCAAGCGCCACGGTTGTAGTAGTACCCCGCACAGCTTTTGCAGGACGCGCACGCATGTGTCCAAACCTTCGCCGGAGAACAGCTGAACACAGGCAAGACTCCACTTCAGGTCCCTTTGCTGACCTACAGGAAGATGGTGTTCGGGTACTTTTATTTAGTTAAATGCAGAGAAAGCCAAAAGCCCAAAACAAGGTTGGAGAGAGAACATGGATGGATTTTTCATGAACAACTAAGAATAAAAAAAAAGATTGGGGTTTCAATATTTGTGTTTGATTTTGCATTTAACAAAGAAAACAAACATTTTTTCCTCTGCGGCTGGGGATGCATGCCTTGAGGAGCCCGCAATGAGAAGAAAGGAGCGTCGGCGTTATGTGGAACTGTCACGGCTTGGAATTGAAGCGGATTTACGTGGGACAGGAGATGTGAGCCAATCTTTTTTCATCAATGGACGCTCCAGCTTCGTGTTTGCTTTTTACATTTAGCCTGTAGCAGACGTGCACATTTCACCATGATGTCCCTGACCCACTGGTGAAAAGGACGCTTTGATTCTCTCCTCTTTCGTCTAGAACTGCTTCATGCAACAAAGAGGGTGCAGAAAGTGCTGAAGATTGAATGACTGTGTCTTTGTATTGTTATATTATTTGTTTAGTTTTTGTTGTTCTTTTGACTTCAAGATGGCACCGCGAGAGTGGCTGCCTTTACAGCAGCTCCTGTATTTTGTTTTTCTACTTCTTCCTTTCCTTTGTTGCGTTAAATGTTGTTCTTCCTGGTTCAGCTCCCCATTTGTACAGTCTAAATATTAAATCAGCAGGAAGCAAGGTGATATAAAAAAATGAATATTTCTTATCAGGCAGCTAGAGGATGTTCTCCAGGTGAGAAGCTAGGCCAAGGGACAGAGAGACAAGAGCGCGCGCACAAGCGCGTCTCAGATATTTATAAACAACAGGAGTGATGTCACTTTGGAAAGGACCTATCATCTGCTAGATATAACCATGAATATTTATTATTAGACAGAAACATGATAGCTAGATTTCCACACTAAGTACATGTATACAAATAACATATAAATAACTAAACTACATACATACATGGACTTACTAATTGATGAGAATAAGTAGAAATGAAATAACATGTTTTTAGCGTGTGTATAAAACTAATTCTAACACCTTTTACTTCCATCACCTTGCTGCTGTGAAATGTAAATTTCTCCACTGGGAGTCTAATAAAAGCTAATCCAATCCAAAATCAAAGTGCACTTGTGACTATCCTGGAACACTCGTGGGAGCACTACAATTCATTCGAAATAATGTGGTATTGAATTAGTGAACAAACAGACCATTGCATGAGCCATATACATATTTCTATTCTTTATTCCGGGTGAAATAATGCTACACTGTGGATTTTCTTTTAATGCACTTATCTAAAGCAATATTTATTTCCTCATCCCAATTTATTCCAACGCAGAGTAGCGTGTGAATGTGCAATTACATTCATCTGTGTGCAAAATCAATCACTGTAAAGCCTTGGGCATTGACTTTTTTGTGATTGAATTATGGAAGAAATTCAATTAATTTGTCCATGTGTCTCAAAAGGTGCTGTGAAAGGCCAAAACGTGTGGAAATATGACCCAGGATGAAAAACTATTACAAGATTTCCCTGTTGCACAAGGTATTCTATTATTTACCTCCAACAGAAGGCGGTGGGCAGGCAACGTGGCAGATCACCCTGAGAGCTGTGACCAATCCAGTTCCCTCTGGAGTTAACAGATTTTCCACATTCTGAAGACATGAGACGGTACACGTAAAATACATGATGTACAACAGATTCGATTTTATGCGGCATCGTCTTAAACATGCAATCTTGCAGGCATATGTTTGAGCAGTCCAGACATGTTAGCATTACAGGTCCTACAGTATAACAGCTTTGTTATTAGATGAGATCATTTTGTTGCATGTTTAGTCAAGCAAGTTATAAAATCGCACTATTTTGACAGATTACAGCGCCTTCTTGAATTTGAAATAGAAATCCTGCACCTGTTTGACATAGTCCAGAAGTGGTAAAATGCTGCCGATCTCAAAGCGCAGCTTTTCCAAAGGCTCCAGCCATTTGCTGAGCTCTGAAAAACACAAATCAACATAATCATGGTGAATATGCACGACAATACTGTAATAACCATTTCCCTATGCATAAAACAATGCAAATTCCTCATATCATGTCATATTCACCCTGGAGCTTGGCATTGGTGTCATCAACCTTGGCGATGGAGAGCAATGGAGCAGTATACTGTTCCATCATACGCAGTTCATTTGAGCTTTGGACCACCAGTAAGATGAGCATACAGGCGTAGTTATATGTCACCGCTTTGCGTGTCTTAGCCTCACTTTAGGTGGGGAGAAAAAAAAAATAGAAAGGATTGTTATATACAGATGCTCCCCACCTTACGAACGAGATACGTTCTGAGCGGTCATTCGTAAGGTGAATTTGTTCGTAGGTTGCTTCAGTGCTATATTTTGTATGGAATGTATGTTTAAGTCAAACACTGAACGGGGAAGTATAAAACACAGACGCTCTAAATAAATTCACACCTACTGTAGTACCACGACATATATCCTTAGGTCTTCAGAATCAGAAAATGTTTAATCGTCCTACAATGGGGAAATTTGCAAATCAGTAAGCCATTACTGAAGCTTCAGGCACGCAATTAGTGAATTACATGCAAGCAGCCATTACTTTTTGTTATGCATCACGTCCTCCTGGAGCGTCAACTTGGAAGAGGGATTTCCTCCCCGCCCACATACTCTACACAGCCAATCGTAAGCGAGCTCGGCGGAGTGGGCCTGAATTTGTTGGCAACATTTCAGCATAGCATTGCTGATTGGTCAGCCAATCGCAAGCAAGCTTGGCCGGCAAAAGGCGCATAATACAAAATCTAACTTACAGCATCTCTGTCCAAACATTTTTCGACATACTGTACCCGCAAAAATGCACCGTTATTCGTAACTCGAAGGTTTGGAAGTTGGGGAGCATCTGTGCAGACACTAGTTAAAAATTGAGCTTGGGTGATATAGAGCAACAAGAGGATCTTACCCTTGTCCTTCTTTGCTGTAGTGCTGCAACAGTGTGACCAGACAGGACAAATTGTTGTCCAAACTTAAAACGTGTGCCACAGCACTGCGGCCCGTCACGGTGAATGTCATCAGGTAGAGTGAATGGAGTATGGCCAGGACCTCCGGATTGTCACCTTCATCCAAGTTTACTGATCCGTCTAAGCCTGAGGTTACATGGCTCATAAGCTCCGACACCCCTTGGAGAGCATGTAGGGCCTGCATGAGCCAAAAACCAAAGCCCTCTTCACCAAAGCCGGGCCCGGTGAGAGCTCCCTCGCCTCCCGTGAAGGCTGTCTCCTCGCCGTCGTTCTCGGCCACGGATGCGAGAAGGCGCAGGAGTAAGTTGGAAGGAGTGGGTTGGGCGAGAAGGAAAAGCAGACCCGACTGCGTGATCGACAGGAAGCGAAGGAGCTCTTTAACGGCTTGAATGATGCCTACGTGTCCAGCCGCCGCCGCGGCAGATAGCACCACCGATGTGCTCTCCAGAAAATGACAAGCATGTAAATACCTGGAGATTAGGATTAAAGTCAACTTTGGCGACAAGTGAATTTTGAAAGAAACTTTATCACCAAGCGTGGAGGAATAAGTACTTGTAAAGTGCTGGGTAAGGATCATCTCTCTCGTGTGGTCCTGTTATTCTCACAGAAGTTGGAAATGCTTTCCCCGGTGGCTGCACCATGCAGTGAGGGGCGGTTTCCAGCAGCTGATACAACTCCTCCAAAGCACCCACTAACCGATCAAGCTCCGCCTCACTCAAAGCAGAGGAACTCATGGCCGGCTCCTCCTCCATTGGCGTGTCAACATCCTCTATATCGTCCTGAAAAGTAACAGTAGACATTTTGTGATGTCATCTCAAGAAGAATAAATAAATCAGTCAAAATGAATAATTACCCCATTCACTGCCAGACGATCTGCAAATATGTGTCCACTTTAAGAGTTTTTGTCATTTTCACTCCAGGACCAACAGAATTGAGTTTTAAGACTACATAAACATTCAATACAGCGTAAGAAACCTTAGACTTGCTTCTTTTAATAAAAAAAAGAAAAATAATTGATTCCTAAATTATATGGGTTTGGAGTTATCTGATCTTGAAATGGGGGCAGCTGTAAAAAAGGCAAATGCTGCCCCTTCGTGGAAGGGAAAAAACATTGCCAGAGGTCAGACCAACAAATTCGGGAATAGCACTCCACGTCATATTTTCAATTCCCGAATAAATTCGGGAATGGCAGTAAATGAGTTAATCACTCATTCTGGATGTTAGTTGAGAGCCTGGATGTTTCTTGAGAGCCTATTTCCTGTTTATTTCCAGCATTGAAAGTGGGGGCGGCTGTACAAAAGGTAAATCTGCCCCCTCGTGGGAGGGAAAAACCAACATTGCCGGTTGTGTGACCGGAGCTTGATCCGCACGCAAAAAAAAAAAAAAAAAACACAAAATAAAAACAAAACCCGAACTAATTCGGGAATGCCGCTCCGTGTCCTGTTGTTTCAATTCCCGGATAAATTCAGGAATGGTAGTGAATGAGTTAATAAAATGATCTGTCAACATATTGGGGTGTACCTGCTGCGGCTCACTCCATGCAGCTGCTGTACGGCGCAGGTCGAGCAGTATTTCAAAAACGTGGCTTTTCTGAAGAATGGCATTGCCGGCTGTTATGACCCGGACCGTTTCATCACGTAGGAATAGCTGCACCAAACGCTGTGAAAAATACGATTTTACAATTCAGAAAATAGTCTTTCATTCATAGAAAGAAAGAAGAAAATGGATACAAACCTGATAGCCACTCTTCTCTGACTCGCCAGCATCGAGGAATGCCTCGACCCCAACAGGAGAACTGATGAGAGCGTCAAGTGCCCTGAGAAGACTCAGTTTCAACGTGGACGACACGTGGTCCCTGTGGAGGAGATCCAACAGGACTTCCAGAGCTCCTTCATGAAGGAGCGCCTTCAGACCCAGTGGACACTCCGCTAGGTATGACGCTAGCTTGGCACCTGCTTTCAGTTGTCTGAGGTTCAGAGCAATTGGTTGTGTAAGGGCAATCTCCATACTTAATGCTTGGAGAGCCCACTGGGCTAAAAGGTTGACATGCTCTTCCTTGGCTACACACTCGCCCTGTTTAATGAGGCACTCCAAACCCTTGGCGAGAAGTCCCGAGGCTTCTTCCAAGGCGTTGACCCAGCGGACATCTCTGTCTTCTCCAATGCTTTCTAGCAGTTCTTTCAACTGCACAAAAGCATCAGTGTCCTCCCCAGCTGCTACTCCCTCTGGACTGCCGGAGTCCTTCGGCTCCTCCAAGCGATGTTTCTCAAGTTGGGTGTCGAAAAGTGACTTGTACGGAGGCGTGAAGTAAACGAGCGGTCGGAGTTCTCGTTCGTACGGATCAAACTGGACTGGTGGAACGGATGCAAGGTCCTCGGGTGTGTAGTCAATGTCAAAGGAGGGCAGCTTAAAGGTGCCGTTATCCAGGTCATCCTCATCACTGGAAATCTGCTCATAGCCGTCATCACCTAAGTAAAAGGACAACATCCTGCATTTTAAATGAAGGTACTTCAATATTCTGAGATTTATAAAGAGAGTGACAGCAAGGACCATGGTGACAAATGAAAAGAAGTCTACCTCTTTTCATAATCAATAATAGATGAGATGTGTTCCGAATCATTCACACAGTCCTGACTTCCTAATCATGACGTAGTTATTTTTAAATTGTGCACTACTTAGTGAACTAACTTAACTCATCAAATGAAAAATAAATATGTATGGATGTAACTTTTGATTCCACAACCACAAGTTATCACCCATTACTGTGATTTTAAGGAATGGCCCACTCCATATTAACTCATTCACTGCCAGACGATGTGCAAAAATGTGGCCACTCCAGTGCCAGGGTTTTTGTCATTTTCACTCAAATTGCAGGATCCACAGAATATTGAGTTTTAGGACTACATAAACATTCACTGCAACGTAAGAAACCTGAGACTATCTTCTTTCATCAGAAAAAAAGGAATTAATTCCTAAGTTATACAGGTCTGGAGTTTTATGAGCTTGAACTGAAGGCGGCTGTCCAAAATACAATGCTACACATGTATATTATTTATACTGTATGGGGTTTTAACAACAGCTGAACCATGGAACAAAGCGCTAACATGGAAAAAAGGGAAATTCTGCCCCCTTGTGGAAAGGAAAAAAAAAATTCCCGAGGCCATGATCAGCGCTTTCTCTGCACTCAAGCAGGATAAAAAAAAAACGAGCAAATTCGGGAATGGCGCTCTACATCACATTTTCAATTCCCGAATAAATTTGTGAATGGCAGTGAATGAGTTAATATATAACCAATTCACTAAACATTCAATGCAACGTAAGAAACCTTAGACTCTCTTCTTTCATGAGAGAAAAAGGAGTTAATTCCTAAGTTATATGGGTCTGGAGTTATCTGACCTTGAAAAGGGGGAGGCTGTACAAAAGCCAAATGTTGCCCCCTCGTGGAAGGGAAAAACATTGCCAGAGGTCTGACTGAAGCTTTAAACGCACCCCCCGCAAGAAAAAATAAATCCTGAACAAATTCAAGAATGGCGCTCCATGCCATGTGTTTCAATACCCGAATGGCAGTGAATGAGTTAAAGCTGCAAATGAGCGAATTCATCACTAAGGAGCTAATAGATAGCTATCTCGCTAGCTATCTATTAGCTATATAGTTATCTAGGTGTCTAGCTATCACGGTAACTATCTGTTGGCTATCGATTAGCCATCTAATAGCTGGCTAACTAGCTTTCTAATTTGAGTTACTTCCGGGTTGAGTGAATGCTGGCGCATGTGGCTGCCGCTTGCTCACCCACAGAAAAACTGTGACTGTAAAGTGACCTTGACAGTTTTGAAAGGCGCTTATAAATGAAATGTATTATTATTAATAAGGGCACATTGTAGTGGCTAGTGAATGATTCTGAACACGGTCGTACACAGACCTGCTGACAGCTTTACTTTTAAACATGCAGGTTCTGTTGAACATGCAGGAGACAATGACAGCATGACTTTGAAGCATTGAAACGCTGACCGCAAGCCTGGTTAGTTGAGAGTGTTGATGGAGGCAGCATGCCACAGCAAAGTCATCTTTTTCCACTCAGTCCAAAATGGACCCAATTTAAGGAACCCTCACAAGTCCAATGAGCTTGTGTTCCATTGATTCTATATTTGAATGGGCGGGGTGGGTTCGAGTTTTGTGTCCATTTGAGACTGGAGACTTTACTTCTCCCACTAAACAACTCCCCTACCTTCCTCCATATCCTCGTCCTCACCCTCATCGTCCTCTTCCTCGTCCTCCGGAATGCTACCCTCTGTCCGCATATCTTCATCCTCTTGCTCCTCCTCTTCGTCCTCACCTCCCTGTTCAGCGTCAGAGTATGCTTCGTCGGCAGCCATCGACCTTTCAGGTGAAACAGCCTCCAAGTAGTCCTCACGGCGCTCAACTTTGACCATGCCCACTGTTGACATTACAGTCAAGATAATATTTAGCGAAACAAACAGAAATGTAATTTAAAAAAAGCCCCCTCACTGCTGCGTTCTTGACCAATCACAAAAACCGAAGACAGGGGCCGTGGAATAGAGGATAAAAACAGGTCAGCTGCCATTTAGGAGAACGGGCTCGTTCGCGAACGACACATCCCTCATTGTGGTGCTCCGTGTGTATCTCGAAAAATAGTTCATATGCCAAGGTAAAATTTTCATAAATTTAATGTTCGTAAACCGAAAAGTTCGCAAGCCGACGTATCACTGTATACAGCACTGTAAAAAAAAAAAATATTACGGAGAAAAATCGGCAAACGGCGAACCAAAACAAATAGAAAATACAGTAAAGTCTCGTGATATCGATATTGGTTATATCGATAGTTATTACGCTTATTACGATACTATTTCTATGAACGCAAGGAGAAAATTACATGCGCGCATGGTCGGATATATCGATAGTCCCGGTTATATCGATATTTTTTCGGACTCCCGAGAATATCGATATAACGAGACTTTACTGTATATAAATATAAGTGGGAAAATATCATATAAGTGGGAAAGTAAGTTGTGTTACTTACTGCTTGGTCCTGGCGCTTGGACTTGCTCTTCATCGTCATCATCAGGGGGTGGGGGGCCAGGTGGAGTGCGAGGTCCTCGGGGTGCTGGTCGTGGTGGGCTGCCATTGTATTGGTCATCTTTTTCCCACTCTACAGAATTTAGTTAAAATGAAGCACAGTAAGGTAGAATCAATGTTTACTAGATTTTCTTTTGAATGTATCTCACCTTGTTTAACAAGTCGCTTGGGCCCACAAGGCTGTTGAGGTGGCGGGGGCGGTGGCGGAGGGGGTGAGCCTTGCTCATGCGAACGCTCCGCGGTCCCGTACACAGCCAAGGTCAGGGTGGTGTACCAGCCACGCAGTACCAGGCCATCCGTGTTGATCTTCATACGCAGAAAGAATATACAATATATAATACAATATACATATTCATACAAAAGATATATATATATATATATATATATATATATATATATATATATATATATACACACACACACACACACACACACACACACACACACACACACTGCATTGAAGTTTATGTCGCCCCAAAACTGAATATTCTGTGGGTACTCCAATTTGAGTGAAAATGACAAAAACCCTGGCACTGGAGTGGACACATTTTTGCACATGGTCTAGCAGTGAATGAGTTAAGATGGAAGGATCTATGAATGGGTGTAAAAACAAAAGGCATTTAACCTGAAATCTTCAGAAGTCAGCTATAAAACTGGATTAAAAAAAATTTTCACATTAACACATTAATTTACTGCAATTGAATTACAGATTATGGGTTTCACGCAAATTATTATTTGTTAAATTAGAAAAACCTGCTATGTTAACTTGAACGTGTAGATATTCTGTTTACCTTTCCACTCGGTCTGAAGACAATCGACTTGTTCTCGTCATATTCCAGACTGAGGACAGAAAGTAAAACAGGCTGAATTCAATAATCTGACCATACACAATTGTCTCACACCAAACAATTCCACTCATTGAATCTTATGATTAAGATGTATTTTGAAAGTGACTTACTAATACGAATCATACTACATTTCCTTAGTCATATGTGGGGCAGGTTGATATGGCTTAAAAATGTATCACGTCGATGTTCCGATGAGATCACGTGATCAGAAATGAGAGTCAATCACATGATTTTCAGATGATCGGGTATTGGGTGAAAAATATCATTTTTATTATTTTCTGAACATTTAAAGGTCACAAAGCTTGAACAAAAATAACTCGTGTACTAAACAGATTGCATAATTGAAGAGTGATAGCTTATTTGCATATATGTCAAAATGTTTTTTTTTCCAGTAGGAAATAAGTGGTCTCAAAGTTGCGACCTCTGGGTCATTTGTAGCCCGCAAGGATAGTTTGAGGGCGTGCGATTTGACTTCAAACTTGAATGTTACTACAGCGTCCTCTTATTTGTCATGTTGCTGCATTTTTGTGTTTTTTTTTTTTTTTTTATAATCACTTAGGCTATCGGATCTCTCCATAAAAATGGGAGCTCAAGCAGCAATAAAAGATCACCTGTCACAGATCCAGCCATGTTTTAAAATAAATTAAAACGGGGGAAGGGGGTTATGAGACAAAAACGACAAATATTATTAAATACTGACTCCAACATGTTTGGTAAAAAGAATAAATAAGTGATATGTGTCGCATCTACAGGACACTTGAGAATTCTAATTGTGATTAGGTCAAAGATTTGCAATCCTCTTGTAAATAAGGGAATAAAAACAGCTCATTTTAGTGCTCATCCCCAGACCACTGATGAATACTGCATCTTTCTCAATTCCGACAAGGGTGGGGTTGAGTTTCTGGTGAGACCAGTTAGCTAAAACGGGAACAAAGACGCTTGAATTTGGGTGGATACTTGCACACACAAACACACACCCCACTGGCCTCTGAGAACAGGGTTTGGAGACGACCGTGACTGGTTCGACAGGTCAGACAGACATGTGCATCTTAAAACACTTTGGGGATCCAAGTAGGAAGTACTGACTATAAAGTGGAAAGCCTCATCATGATATAGAGAGAACAAGGTATGTGGGGATGGGGGGGTGGGGTATCCTTACCTGCCGAGTCTGTTGAACGTTGGGCAGTTGGGTTTGGGTGCATTACTGCAAAACAGTTCCAGCTGGAAAGCATGAGGGGATGTCTCACTAGAAAGCCAAACACAGTTGAATAAATAAATGATTATCTTTCATGTCTCCTTAATTCACATGACGACTGAACGGGAGTGGGCGACATATGTTGTTACCCGCTAAGGAAGATAAACTGGAAAAAACATTTCAAAGAGGAAAGAATAACGATGATACCACCTGCTCAAATGATATACCAATAAATGATGTCAAAACACTTTCCATTACCTGCAGAAAAACTTATCCTGTGACTGTAAAGTGTCCTTGAGAGTTTTGAAAGGCGCTTATAAATTATTATTATTACTCTGACCAAAAAGACAACCAACACTACTGAAAAAATAGACCTATTTTCTAAAGTAAATAAAAAGTGTGATAAATTGGTTAAACATGTATGCACAACACCGTAGGCTGGTGTTAAGAATTAACTACAGTAAAGTCTCGTTATATCGATATCGGATATATCGATAGTCCCGGTTATATCGATACTATTTCTATGCACGCACAGAGAAAATTACATGCAAACAGGGTCGGATATATCGATAGTCCCGGTTATATCGATATATTTTCGGACTCCCTTGAATATCGATATAACGAGACTTTACTGTAACTGTGTTCATGTTCTGAAATGTGAATGGATCTGAGGTATATATACTGCCTTTCATGAATATTAGCCTAGGTGGTTAAGAGATGTTAAGGTGATCTGACTCAATTTGATATTGTTTCCCGTGCAGATGATGCTAACATTCGCAGGAAAAAAAAGATATTTTCTCAAAATGCATTTTTCAGTGGGGAAAAACATCCCACATTCAGAAATACTTGTTTTACATGAAAAGAAGTGTGTCACGATTATTAGCACCCTGATGTTAAGACTTTGTACAAACCGCTTTTGTCAACAAAATCGCATCTATTTTTTTCCCCATATTTCACAAAATGTGAGAATACAGAAAGAGGCATATTTGAACTTTGAAGTGCTGTCAGTGTCATAGGGTCGATGCATGAGTGTGAATACAGTACAGCAGAGACATACAGTTATAGCATTGATAATGCTGTGTCCCCTCATAAATCACAAACCGGATATGTGTTGTGATAATAATTGAGCCAAGATAATTATTTGCGACAAACAAATACAGTGGTGCCGTTTAGAATTGATGTCTGTATAAAATGATGACATTAAAGAGGCAAAATCTCATCCCTCCAAAAATACATTATTCCCTTGCTCTTCAAATGTCCTCCTTGACAGAATCACTGACTGAAGGAGTTACCATGCAAACAGAGGATGACACGGAAAGAGATTAAAAAAATCGATTTGTTTGCTGTTGTGGACTGCAAATTTCCCCATTACAGGGCAATTAAAGGTTTTCTGATTCTGATGCATGTGTTGGTAATGATTGGGTATTCACAGGTCTCACCCGCATGCTCTGCTGTCAGGTATGTCGCTATGTGCTTTGATTCCGGGAGGAATGATACGGACTTCTGTGATCAGCACCACACAGGGGAAACGTACCACATCCACATTGGTAAACTGCATGCGAACAAACAAAGAAACAAGATAGTAAATGTTAAGAAATACATTGAACCATGCAATAGGCCAGAGCAAAACGCTTCTGAGCAAAGCCAATATTCTATAGATAGAATCTCTAATGACGAGCAAATGCTATACAATGAGAAATTGTTAATAAAGTGTGTAAACAACAAATATTAAGTGAATCGATCTGATTCAATTGGATATTGTTCCCGTGCAGACGATGCTAACATTAGCACGCTAGCCCGCGAACTTGCGACTGGCTATGCAAGAATCATAGAAAAGAAAAAGAGAATACACGTATTGAATGCATACAACATATCTAAAATACAATATGCCGTTTTTACCTCGGCGCTTTGGTGTTTAAACGTATCTAGAAAAAGAAGCTCAGTTGAAGAATCCCCCGCCATTGCTTTGGGTCACCACTGGCCGCGGGGTAAACTTCCGCCTTCGTGCCTACTACTTCCGGAGCGTAACCTACAAAGCGTCTTTCCCCACAAACTCCTTTATTTAACAAATGCAAACGAGAAGAACAAAAAGAATCTATGACACACGAGTTTCAAAAAAACTGAGACTTTGCAGATGAACAATGTCGAAATAGATAACTACAGTTTCAGGACAGTCCAAACAGAAGCTACAAGTTCGATCAATGTTTCTCGAACCTCGTCAATTGCATCATCTCACAACAAAAAAAGTAAAAGTTTATCTTCATGTTCATCATAAACGTATACTTTATATTATTTGTTCAAAATCATTATCTTTCTAATTTAGCACCCGGGACTCCGAAAATGTACCGAAGAATAGTGTATGGAACGGGCCACATATGGTCCACTCTATTTTATTTCTATTTCTTTCTATTTATATCTGCCCCACTGAGTAGTGTCCGATTTACATAATCAAAAGTCATCTGATATTTGTTGGATTAATTTTTGTCATTTTTTTTAATTCAAGCATTTGGTGAATTTATATATTGATTTATACAATTAAAAATATATTACATCGTTAAGAAGAAGAAAGAAAATCACGAAGAAAGAAAATAGTTAAGAACCATGAAACTTTCATGGGTTACATCATGAATGCTACTTAAAGTAGCATTCATGATGTAATCGTCATTAAAATCTGAAAACATCAGAAGACATGAGACTATAATTTTGTAAAAATATTTGGTGGATTAATTACTGTATCAAAATGTAGTTTATGTTTTTATATGAATGATGTAATAATGGTTAACTTTCAAAATAAACGTGTGTTTTGGTAGATAACGGCGCATTCAATGTCTTCAGATTAATTTGATTATTTTAAATAATTAAATAAACGAACAAAAACAATGAAATTAAAATCAACGAGCTAGTTTTAAAAATACTGTATAATAGACAAATACTAGGAAAATATAAGACATTGAAACGTTTTTCATATTAAATATGTGGCTATTTAATTACGATTAAATATTAAACAACTAAAATATTGTATTATTAGAATTACACATTATACATATTTAGATCCACATTTACTTTTTACGTTTCTTTGGTTGGTTTTAACACCAACAATGTCCTGTTTAAAAAAACTACGTGTGATTGACAGCCTCGTCACTGGAGACGGGAGGGAGGCGGCAGGTAGGTATATCACGTGACCACCACAGGTAGTCGCTTCACTACAAAAACGATACACGGCCATTGCTTCGCGATGGTGGCTTCGGGATCCTTCAGTTGAAAAAAACAAAACAAAGAAAAAAAAAACATCGAACTGAAACACGCCGACGAAATCCCGAGGATCCACGGAGCTCACCTTTCACGCCCAGGTGTTCGTTCCCCTTTTGGTCTGCGTGTGGAAGACTGAAACATATATATTTTTTACTTTCGACGGTCCTCGAATGACGGCGCAGGTAGATTACCTGGTGGTGCTGTGCACCGCCACATCTGGCGCCGGCGGGGAGCTGCTGGGCTCTGACGAGAAGGAGCTAGCCAGGCTTGTGTGGCAGCAGGTGGATATCAACAACAAAAAGGTAAACAATCAAACCGTATGGAATACTCATTTGCATTCGCAACACAAGGATTATGAATGTAAACGGAGTAACTTTTAAACTGAGTTGGAATAGTTTCGTGTTACATTAAATTGCCGTCTAACAACCACGTGTTGGTTATAAGACTTGAACTTGAGAGGCCGTTTTTTTCATGCAAATACACCTGTATTGTTCTTACGTTTTGTCAAGTGGCGTTTATACCAATTGATAAAACCATCTAGTTCAATACACTGCGTGTTTCCATTTTAAAAATAATATTCGATTCATGTTTGAAGTTGGCCACTCACTTTGACACACTAAGATTTTGTCCACATTCCATGTCTGCTTCCAATCAGGTCTGACATGTTTTCCTCCTAGAGGGATGACCCTATTATGACGTTAAAAAGTCATTAACATACACATTTATTAATGAAATTATACATTTTACCATGCGATTCAACCGCTGTAAATTACTCTGAACTCCAAGACTGAGTATCGACACAGACTACCTACTTAATTTACATGCAGCCATTTTCGTCAAGTCTGGCTTTCTCTCCTTTGCAAATACACATTTGGAGTCTAAAAGTGTTCAACAATTTTGTCAGTTACACACAGATTATATGTTCCATGTAAAATTACACTTCTATATTACACTTCTATATTATTACTTATGATTTTTGGAATCACACAAAGCCTGTTTAATCTTCCTACGAAAAAGCACATCTCGTATTTGATTGTGCAAAACCAGTCATTTAAATTGGAACAACTTTAAAATCTAAATTATAGATGTTAATGGCAAAAGTCGGAGCACAACAGAGCAAGCAAATTGTTTGCTTCAACTAATTTTCAAGTTGAAGCAAGTTTTTTCTTAGTTGTCCATGTTCGGCGCTTTGTTACAGCTTCAGTTGTTGTTAAAGCGCTATATGAATCAATATGTATTGTATTGTATGTATAAGAAATCATTATTTCTTTGTTGTGAAATGTGGTTAAGCCAATGTTCACAACTATTTTGTTGAATAGTCCAATTTTCCATATTATCCTCGATTGTTGCCTTGACATTTCAAGTTCATTATTTTTTTTCAGTCATAGCTACAATTACTTTATTTAATCAACGAGGTACTGATATGTACCTAAATATGAGATGTCAGTCATTTGGTTAAACCTATAATTGGATCATTTTCTCATCAATATACCGCTTTTACAAAAGTACTTTTGTTTTTGTGAAGCTTGGCAAGGTGAACGAGCTGCTGATTAACGCCAAGGTGTCAGAATTGACGGATGAAAAAAAGGAGGAAGATGTGTTGGAGGAGCTTAAGGAAGACGAAAATGTATCCGGAGCAGATTGTGTCTTTACAGCAAAAAGCCTTGAGACTGCTTTAAATACGGTAATATTTACAATAGTCTGGCATAATGTCAACCCCCTTCTCCATGCCAGATTTAATATTCTTTTCGAAACCCTCTGCAGTTCCATCTCCAGCTGACTAATGAGGTGAACAGCGCAGGTGCAGGCACGTCAGTGTGTTTATGTACCGACGGGCAGCTCCACATCCGTCAAGTGATTCACCCCGAGGCCACCAGCAAGGTGAGCGGGCTGGGTAAGTGAACACCCCATGGCCAGGGCGGATGTTCACTCGCTCACTCCTTTCTGCCGGAACCTTTTTTTTTTCTGCAGCGCAGAAAGTATTGTCAGTGCGGTGTTCCTGGTTGAAGTTACTCATCTGAGGTGTACTTATGTTGAGTTGATGACTGAAACACACCCATGCGCATACCACATTTCAGCACAAAGTGTCACTGCCAACATTTTCCCACATCTTAAAAAAAACTAGAACACAAGCCCGGAAACTGCCTGAGCTGCGCGATTTTATATATATATATATATATATATATATATATATAATTTAATGACATTAAATGTCATCCAGCTAATGTCAACTAATCACAGATTATATCAGTTTTTTCCCAGTACAGTGATACCTTGGCTTACGAACTTAATTGATTCCCAGACAGAGTGTGTAAGCCTAAAAGTGTGTATCCCAAAAAATAATTTCCCATCGGAAACCATTAAAATGAGAATAAAGCGTTCCCAGGTTCCCATAAAACATAATTTTCTACTTTCTAATTTTCTAAGCCTTAACATTACACAAAATATACCTTATTGTATGTATAATAAATGTGCTGTGTTATTATAATTAAATAAATAAACTGTACTGTATAATAAAGTTGTTTTATTTGTCTATGTGATGGTCGTTGACCGGTTGATGGAATGGAGTGGCCGGTTTCATCAGCATTAAACACTTGATGAGGAACGTAACCTTCTTCTTTCACCATCTTGAGGAATGATCCCTTGTAGGTGCGTTCTCTGCGATAATTTTACCTAGTTCGATTGATGGGATATTTTAACCTTGCAGTCTACACTCTGACTTTGAACTCAAAGTTGAAACTCTCTTACTGTCGTCTGCCTGTCTCTTTAATGTTTAACCCCCCCACCCCTCCCACTGCTGCGTTCTTGACCAATTACGTGGCTTTAACCGAAGACTGGGGGCGGGGAATAGAGGACAAAAACAGTCGGCTGCCATTTTCTTGTTAGAAGAACGGGCTCGTTCGCGAACGACACATCACTCATTGAGGCAGCTCCTTGTATGAAAAAAGTTTGTATGCCAAGGTAAAGTTTGTAAGCCAAGGTAAAAGGTTCATAAATGTAACGTTCGTAAACCAAATAGTTTGTAAGTCAAGGGGTTCCTAAACCGAGGTATCACTGTACATTGTTACAGTAAATGAAGAAAATGTATATGGTGGAATACTGTGTGATCTACATTACCTGACCAATGGTGGTTCCATAGCTTGGATGGTGTTCTGTGCATTACCTCCCTCCCACTCTCTTTTTCCCAGCATGCCCTGCAGCATATTTGCAGTGGTTATGTATCAATCGTAATATTTAGAAATGTTTGTATATTCTTGTAGTAAAAGTAGTTGTATGTATGATGTTTGTTTTTGCTCACACGTGTGTCAGGTTCTTTTGTTTATTTTTGTGATGTGGTTGTAGGTGGTGTTTTGTGTGGTGATCCGCAAGCTTCAAACAGTATTTCTGTTGTACAAGAATGTAGCCGCTTCTTCCAAATAGCTAAAAATGCCCTGACTTCTTTTCTGACTCAATGTCGCCACAATACCTATGAGGACTTGACACGTGGAGAAACTCACGACAAAAAAAATACTACTACCAAAAAAAAAACAGCTATCATTATTTACTTCCCCATATACAGAGATCTTCAAACAATGAAAATGTTGTACTTCGTTGACTATGCTAACCTCTCATTTCATTTTGAAAATACTTGACAACCGCAAACATAAATTATACTCTCTTGTATTTTCCGGTGTATAAGGCGCACCCAAAAGCCTCCATTTTCTTCAAAGAGATGACCTTGCGCCAGTGCGCCTTATATGTGAAGTAATTTTTAGCCACAACAGGTCTCGCAACTACTGTCAGCAGCCACTGACTCCATTTCCTCCTGTAGAAGAAGTTGTGCGTAACCTCAGCCTGTACTGTAGCGCCTTATAATGTGGTGTGTCTTATATTTGGGAAAAATTATATCTTTATATATTATAGTCTGGAAACCATTTTAGCCTTATATGTGGAAAAAGTTTGAAAGTACACCATCCATTGGGGGTGTATTTTATACACCGGATCTTATGGTACATACAAAATTACACCACAAATTAACTCATTCACTGCCAGACATGTCCAAAAATGTATCCATCCCAGTGCCAGGGTTTTTGTCATTGTCACTCAATTTCCAGGACCCACAGAATGTTGAGTTTTAGGACTACACAAACATTCAATGGAGTGTAAGAAATCTTAGACTCTCTTCTTTCATCAGAAAAAAAGAATGAATTCCTAAATTACATGGGTCTGGAGTTATATGATCTTGAAATGAGTGCGGCTGTCCAAAATACAATGCAATACAGATTGGTTTATATAGAGCTTTAACAACAGCTGAAGCTGGAACAAAGCGCTAACATGGAACGAGTGGAATGCTGCCCCCCTGTGGAAGGGAAAAAACATTCCCAGGGGCCATGGCCAGCGCTTTATCAGTATGCAAACAAGAAAAAAAAAACCAAACAAATTCGGGAATGGCGCTTTACGTCATATTTTCAATTCCCGAATAAATTTGTGAATGGCAGTGAATCAGTTAATGAATAACTAGTATTCAAATCTGACGTCTAGAATAATGACTCTTATTGTGGTTTACATTTGTCAATATGAGATTTGGGTTTGGACTTTAGCAAGTATCATGGCATTTGACACGCTTGATTTGCTTTCACGGGCCGAATAAAATGATATGGTGGGCCAGATTTAGTCCCCGGGCCTTGACTTTGACACCTGTGCTCTATTGTGTTACTTGTGCAATTTATAAAACCTCATTTGTCAACCCATGTCTTATCACCCCAGAACATCCTGATCCCAGAATGTTTTTACTCCTTCTTTGACCTTCGTAAAGAGTTCAAGATGCACTTCCCCTCTGACCTCCATGCATTGGACGTATACGCCATGGCAGAGTGTATCCTTAATGTGTATGACCTACACCCAAAAACCCCTCGGACTTATGTTGTTCTTGTTAAACGCTCATAACGAGAGCACACGCACGACAACTGAGACATGGGCGGTTTCAGTCACAAATTCACAGTTTGAAATGCAAATGACCAGCACCTTGTTGAGCACTCGGTTTGAAATGTGTGTGTGTGTGTGTGTGTGTCTTTAACCCACTTACTCCACACTCACTGCAACAGGAAACAATTAACCACCGCGACCTTTTATTTCCAACCCTGCCAGTTTCTTTACTTTCTTCAGTTCTCACCACAATGTCAATATCACTTGCCTTGACTGATGTCGTGTTCAGCTTTAAACATACCAATAGAAGATCCTGCGATGTGCAGCTCCATACCTACATTGGATCCTTTAGCCACATTTCCTCCACAAGTTGCAGTTCAGAAGGTTCAGCTGATGGCCAAAATCGTACTGAGTCTGCTTTCTGAGCCATTTTGTGAGTACCGTACACAATTGCACCTAAATCAAAACAAAAGGTAAAATATTCTATGACACTGATGTATCTTGTTGTGTTGATGATTTGAATGAAAGAGACTCAATTAAACAAAGAGCCAAGCACTTTGGTGGGCGATGTCAGACAAAGGACTGAATTTAATTTTTCATTTGCAAGGCAGAGTAAGCGATGCAAAATAACTCTCAAAAGTTTGAATGTTATATTCGGCTTATGGTTACTATTGGCTCATAAATGAAATGTTTTTTTAACTCATTTACTGCCAGACGTGCAAAAATGTGTCCACTCCAATGCCAGGGTTTTTGTCATTGTCATTTGAATTTCAGGACCCGCAGAATATTGGGTTTTAGGACATAACCATTCAATGTGGCGTAAGAAACCTTAGACTCTCTTCTTTCATCAGAAAAAAGTTGATTCCTAAGTTATATGCAACTGGAGTTATATGAGCTTGAAATGAGGACAGCTGTCCGAAATACAATGCAATACATACATATTGGTTTATATAGCGCTTGAATAACAGCTGAAGCTGGAACAAAGTGCTAACATGGAAAAAAGGCAAATGCTGCCACCTTGTGGATGGGGGGAAAAAAACCCTGATGCCAGAGGTCTGGCCAGCACTTTATCGGCACCCAAGCATGAAAAAAAAAAACCCCAAACAAATTCAGGAATGGCGCTCTGTCATATTTTCAATTCCCGAATAAATCTGTGAATGGCAGTGAATGAGTTAAATACGATGTCTCAAGAGATCCGCAATGCAACGAGTGAATATTCTGTCTTGCCTTATAATATTGAGTCACAACAGGTCTAGCAACTACTGTCAGTAGTGACCGACTCCTTCCCCCTGTAGAAGTAGAGACGCTCCCCTACTTATGAACATTCAAGTTACGAACAACTGCACATACGAACATTTTCGTAGTAACATTTGTAGTATTCTCTCCAGTTATACATGTACATATCTATATAGAGCATATATTTTATTAAATGTTTATTTTTCAGTACAAACCAATACTGGTTACTTATACAAGCCTTAAACATACTTATATAAACCTTAAACATACTTATATAAGCCTTAAATATACATTCCATACAAAATATAGCACTGAAGCAACATACGAACAAATTTACCTTACAAACGTTCGTAAGTTGGGGAGCGTCTGGAGTGCGTAACTCCAGCCTCCACTGTAGTGTCTTATAATGCGGTGTGCCTTTTATTTGAAATACTTTTGTATATTTATGTATCATATTTTTATTAATATTTCTTTTTTTATTGAAGATGCACCTTAACGTCCGGTGTGCCTTATATATGTAAAAAATCTGAAAATTTGTTGGGGTTGCGCCTTATACTCCGGTGCACCTTATACATCGGAAAATATGGTACTTGATTTCAATTTTGGCACTTGTGAATTGCAGGTCACACCTTCTCCAACCCGGAAAGAGTTAATGAGAAGTTTGAGACGGGTACGTGGTAAGTAATGATTATTCCAGACTGCTGCTCCTTTTCTTCTCCTCCTTCAAGTCATTCATGAAACGCAACCTTGAATGTTTGTTTGCAGCAGTAAAACGGAGAAAGTCAGTGACAGCACAGTCATCAGAGCAAGAGGGTTGCCATGGCAGTCGTCAGACCAGGACATTGCCCGATTCTTCAGCGGACTTAATATTGCCAAGTGAGTTTGTTGCTATTAAATGCAAGGAAACTAACTCACGTGCAAAAGAAAAATGTGCCTGATCGGATGTTCCTTGATGTCACGCAGAGGAGGGGCTGCACTGTGCCTTAACGCTCAGGGGAGGAGGAACGGCGAGGCCCTCGTTCGTTTTGTCAGCGAAGAACATCGAGATCTGGCGCTGCAAAGACACAAACATCATATGGGCAACAGATACATCGAGGTAGCCTGTTGGTCGCCGCTTAAACCGCATAGTGCAAGCAAACCAAGGACTTGGCCTACCGCTCATGGTGTCGTTTTATTCATGGATCAACTTTTCATTGCAGGTTTACAAAGCAACTGGAGAAGACTTCCTGAAGATAGCAGGAGGTGAGGCTGACAGTCTCTTTCATCAAGTACATCAATCCATACCTTTTTCTGATCCACAAGCGGCAATCATCCACCTATCCATGCATCCATCCATTTTCCAGACTGCTTTATCCTTCATTATGGTCGCGGGGCGTGCTGCAGTCTATCCCAGCCATCTTCGGTCACTAGGCAGGGGACACCCTGAATTGGTTGCCAGCCAATCGCGGGGTACACTGAGACAATCGCTCTCATACTCACACCTCGTGACAATTTGGAGTGTTCAATCAGCCTGCAATGCATGTTTTTGGAATATGGGAGGAAACCTGACGACCTGGAGAAAACCCATACGGGCCAGGAGAGAACATACAAAACATAGGGAGGCCGGACCAGGTCTTGAACTCACGACCTCTGCACTGTGAAGATGCAGCGTAAAGAATTCTACAGTGATGTGAACATTTTCTCAAATGGTTCCTAAACCAAGGCAGGACATTTGAAGGGACCTTTTCTTTCCGTAGATCAAAAACAATCATGGCATCCAATTGATACTGTATCCGCTGTACCCGTTTATCAGGTTTAATGGGGACCAGAACCACACACGATATGTGGAAATCCTCAAAGTGGGGACGCACTTCCCCACGCACACACACTAAATGGATAGCCCTGATCAAGACAAGCACTTGATTAGACTAATCAAACGTCATCGCTGGGAACCAATCAAGCTACAGCCATGTACAAAACCTCTGAATCATTTAGCATTTTAGTCCTGAAGGTTTTTTTTCCCTGAAAAAAAATCCGCAATGCACTGAAACCGCGAAAAGTGAACCGCGAAGTAGCGGGGGATCACTGTACTATGTTTTCTAACTCTGCACTGTGTCTTTGTGCCAGGTACGTCCAACGAAGTAGCCATATTCCTTTCCCGCGAGGACCAGATCATTGTGAGGATGCGAGGTCTTCCTTTCACGGCCACGCACGAGCAGGTGCTGGCATTTTTCTCATCGGAAGATGGACTCAAAGACACGTGTCCAGTCAGCGGAGGGAGGGACGGCATCCTCTTTGTGCGCTACCCGGATGGCAGACCCACCGGTGATGCTTTTGTGCTGTTCGCCTGCGACGAACATGCTCAGTGTGCGCTCAGGAAACACAAGGAGATCCTTGGAAGAAGATATATTGAGTTATTCAAGAGCACCGCAGCGGAGGTCCAACAGGTAATTGGAATTTTGAACACTATTCAATTCGATTTGGGATAATAGGCAGATTTGCAGAATGATTCTAAGGCCGCACTAAGCAGGACTTACAGTATTATGGGTGGGAACCTGGTTGTGTGTTTACCTTTGTACAGTTACTGAAGGAAAATCTCATTTGTCTTCTGTTCATTCTGTCAGTTCGTCTTCACTGCCCGCAAGATGAAAACGACTCGAATTTCACTGCCTCGAATGAGAAACGAAAGAGTATAGTTTTATTGGCTCCCACTCAAATGCAAACATACTGAGGTCCTGTTGGCGACACACCAGTTTCTTGCTTAGACAACAATATGCAAACAATCTGATTAAAACTGGCTGACGTTGCATGTGTACATACCCTATGAGACCTATATTGAAGGTATTTGTTGGACTGTTGTGTGGCAGTTTTTAATGGAATAATGTATTTATTTATTTGTCGCCATTTTATTTTATTTTTTTAATTTAACCTTATTATAATAAAAATAATACATTTGATTTTTAAGAGTCTTTCAAAACTCTCGAGGTCACTTTACAGTCAATTTTTCTGAGGGTGAGGAGCAGCAGCCATACATGCCAGCATTCACTCAACCCAGAAGTAAATCAAATAGATAGAAAGCTAGCAAATGGATAGCTAATAATAATAATAATAATAATAATAATAATAACGATGATGATGATAATAATAAAAACAATACATTGTATTTATAAGCACCTTTCAAAACTCTCAAGAACATAGCTAATAGATAGCTAGCCAGTTAGATAGCTATATCGCTAATAGATAGCTAGATAGCTAATAGATAGCAAATAGCTCGCTAGTTAGCCAGCTCGATTTTCAGATCGTCAACAGCGGATGAATATTGCATCACCGTGTCTACAATAGAAAAAAAACTTTGGGGGAAATTTTGAAAACTTTTCAAAAGTGATGCATGGCTGCAACATTTTTTCTTTCAACTCAAACAAAATTTGAATTCATCTTGACTGATTCGCTAGCATCTCAACAGACACAAAGTGGGATTATAGGACAAGATAAAAGCTCCCTGGGAAAAGTAAGAAAAATAAAAAAAAATACGGAACAAAGTTTGGGGGGGCTTATTTTGTCTTTTACCATTGGGGTAAAAAATGGCGGTGACACAATTACAGTGTGTGAATATCTACTGTATTTTCCGGTGAATAAGGTGCACCCCCAATGAATGGTGTAATTCAAACTTTTTTCCAGATATAAGGCACACCGAAGTATAAGGCGCACCTTCAATGAAAGAAAAAAGTTTTCCAAATATAAAATACAGTATATATATAAAAGTGGGAAATGGAGTCGGTGACTGACAGTCATTGTGAGACCTGTTGTGGCTCAATATTACATCACATATAAGGTACACCTGAGTATATAAGGTGCAAGGTCATATTTTGAAGAAAATCAAGGCTTATGGGTGCGCCTTATATACCGCAAAATACGCTATCATAAATATGCCATTTTGTGTTGTAGGTGTTAAACCGCTATTCGTCTGCCCCGCTGATCCCCGTGGTCCCCACCCCCTTGCTGTCAGTGTTGCCCACGATGTCTCTCCTGCCCCCTCCCATCATTGTGAGGGACTGCCTAAGGCTACGGGGCTTACCCTATTCTGCGAGCATTGAGGACATCCTCGCCTTCTTGGGCGAGTTCACCCATGACGTCCGACCACACGGTGTGCATATGGTCCTCAATCAGCAGGTACGTGCAGGAACTGCAGTCGCTGAAGTCCCTTCATAGGGATGATTGGTTTTGCCAAATGAACTGTTCACGTTTAGTCTGTTGAGTACATGGTATATGTCAGGTTGTTTACATTTAAAGGACAACCGACGCATTGTGTCCATAATTTGTAAAATCACTTCAAATGACTTCTACTGAGCGCATTTTACAAAGATTCCACCACATATAGCTATATTTTACGTTTTAAGTCTTGTTTTCGAGTTGATGACGATCCCCTAAGTGACGTCACGGAGGGAACGCCAGTGACCGAGAAAGCGACACACAATGCATTTTGGGTACTTTTTTTCATCTGAAAACACCGTGTTGATGACGAAATTAGAAGAAAAACTACATAAATAACGCAATGGTGAATCATTGTGTGTCGCAGTCAATTGCGGTAACATGCATAAAGAAGGTGTAAGTTTACACAAATGCCCAGTGGACAAGTCAGCCCATTTCCAATGGAGCTTGTGCGCCATCTTGTGCATTTTCTGGGCGCTACATTGGAGTACAGACGGCTCGAATTCATACGGAAGGACTTCTTTAATCGATTGCAAACATATATGCTTTCCTCTTCAGAACTATTTGAATCATATTCATAACTGGATGGGTAACAAGAAAGCATCTTCTCCGAATCTGAACTCTCTGATGCCATTGTTTTGTGTGTGACCAATAGTGACTTCAGAAACAAGGGGGCGGGACTTTCTGAATTTGACCAGTTCTGAGCTCATTTTGTGGCAAGTTTTGGGACATTTTAAGTCATTTTTATTGCCGTTTTGCGTTTGAGTAAAAATATCAGCCTGTGTGTTTTGGGTATTTTAGATGCTATAAAACGTTTTCTGATGTCAGTTAGGAAACAAAAAAAATGGTGTTGGTTGTCATTTAAAGATACAGTGTGTGTGTATGTATATACTTGCTGTGATGCCCTTGCATGTGATATCTGAGACGTGGGGTGAAACTATTTAAAAAGGCCATTATACAGGCTATATGTCAAGGATGTCAAAGTCATTTTTTGTCGTTGGGGGGCCGTTATGAATTTGGGGAATCCATTAAAACGCTTAATCCCCTGCATTTGGTTGGGACTTGAGCAAGAATCATGGAATTTCACAAATTTGATTTGCTTCCACCGGCCGAATAAAATGATGTGGCAGACCAGATTTGGCCCCCGGGCCTTGACTTTGAAACCCATCTATGTCATGGATTTTCACCTCTTGTGGATGACCCTGGAACCAAAATGGTCTATTGAGCACACAAATATTTCTTTTGCACCCACTATTTTAAAGAGGAAGTCAAATAATTTGTTTCCAATCATATTGTTCTCTGCTTCCCCAATAATAGATAAAAAGCATTCTAATTTAGCTTTTGTGGGATATAAAATAAATAGCAAAACAGGTCATATGTTTGGTCATGTGATATTCGCAAGCCACACATTTTACACTTTCAACTACTCGTCAAACCGAAACGATTAACCCAATGGGAGGAAACTACTAAACAGTTAAAACCGCACAAAGGAACGGCAAAGTGAAAAAACTTGGAGGACCGCATTGTTTTTCACATTGTTATTTTTCCCAGCATGATGACAGGGTGTGCTTGATCAGAGCAGATCTGAATGTTTAACAAGTAGCTCATATGGAGCTACAAAAATGTAGAAACAGTTTACACAATTTAGGTGCGTTCAACAGAATCCTAGACAAGACGCCAGGGTGACCATCCTAAAAACGTGAAAATCGGGAATTATTTACGTCTGTGTAAGCTCTCAGTCGTTCAGGAGTGGCCCATTTCTTCAGCCATTATCTGTACTTCTTTGAAGATGTCTGACGTTTCGCTCCTCATCCAAAAAGCTTCGTCAGCGAACTAAAGTTGTGCTGGTAGCTCTGGCCCTAATCAGAAAAGAAGGAATTAGATAAGAACCATGGACCTATCAGAGCACAGGTCTGGCACTGCCACATCTGTCCATTAGGGATATATATGGGCCGGAGCTACCAGCACAACTTTAGTGCACTGACGAAGCTTTTCGGGTGAGGAGCGAAAATGTCCGACACCTTCAAAGAAGTACAGATGACGGCTGAAGAAACCTTTTCATCGTCTGAATTGTTTAGTAATCTCTACTCCGCATCTTCTCAGGGTCGTCCATCAGGCGACTGCTTTATCCAGATGACGTCGGCAGAGCGAGCGCTTTTGGCTTCCCAGCAGCTCCACAAACACGTGATGTCTTGCCAGCACGGTCCCAACAGCCGCTACGTGGAAGTGTTCCCTTGCAGCGCCGAAGAAATGGGCCTGGTGCTGATGGGAGGCTCGCTCTCACACACGCACACACACACTCACAACCGGAACAGGAGTGGGACAGGGCTCAGCCCCCCGCCATGTAAGTCCAGACGTAAGTGCTGCTGGGAGCTGGGGGTGCTTTGGACCTGCAGGGGTAGGTGGGCTCCTGCCGTGGGGGTGGGGGGCAAGGTTGCTGGGTTTTCTACAATCTAGAAGTGTGGAGTGGACAGACTGGTCGAACTAGGAGATTCACAACTTTGTGTGCGTGTGTGTGTTGTATGTGTGTGTGTGTGTGTGTGTGTGTGTATGTGTGCGTGATCAGTTTGTGAATTAGTGCGATTAATTCACTAGCCTGCATGCCAAGTGTTCTCTTTCAGTTTGGATCTTACACATTGAATTCACTTTTCACGCACACGACGCATGTTTACCACACTCCCTTTCACTTTTTTTTTTTTAACTTCAATCAGTGCTTATTCAGGGTTGCATAAAAAATAGGAGGGGGTAAAATGTGACTATGGCCTTGTTTCTTAAATCTCCAGTCTTACCAGTTGGTCTCTGTTGCGGAGTGGAGCGGGCACACCTCTTCTGCTTGTCTCATTATTTTGGGGAAAGCTGGGCGGGGCTTAACAGCAGACATGATAACTGTCATAAATGAGCTTCTTTTAAAATATTTCACTCCCTACTTTTCCAAACACTGATTCTTGATATGCTGATCTTTACATGAGCAAACACAATGCAGACTGGAGACAGAATTGAGGTCATGTTGGAACAAATCTTAACTTTTATGACTGGAGATAAATGCCGAATAGTGAGTTCCTGCTCCATATAACCACCTAAAATTCCCGATCTGGATTGGATTAGCCTTTACTATTCTCACAGTGGAGAAACTTACACTTCACAGCAACAAAGTGATGAAAGGAAAAGAAGAAGTAGAAAAACAAAAACAAGAGCTGCTGTAAAGGCAGCCACTCTCACGGCACCAGCTTGAAGTCAAAACAACAACAACAAAAACTGAATAACAAATGATGTAACAAAAAACAAAAGACAGATAGTCATTCAATGTTAAGCACTTTCTGCACCCTCTTTGCTGTATGAAGCAGTGGTAGATGAAAGAGGAGAGGATCAAAGCATCCTTTTCACCAGTGGATCAAGGACATCATGGTGAAATGTGCACGTCTGCTACAAGCTAAATGTTGAAAGCAAACAGGAAGATGTAGCATCCATTTAGGAAGAGAGACTGTCTCACACCTCCTTTCCTGCGTTAATCCGCTTCATTTCCAAGCTGCGACAGTTCCACATACGCATCACGGGCCCTTCAAGCCATGCATCCATCCAGTCGCAGACTGTCCAAAAGCACCAACCTTTCCGCTGAACAAAACAGGGCAGTGAAAATGTTGCCCATTACAGGCGTAAAATAAAAAAAACAATTGCCCCAGAGCTGACCAGCGATGACCGTCAAATGGCACCGACATTCCTCCTAAATCAAAAACAGTGCTGACATATTTGTGCTGCTGAAAAGGCGCAACCGCTCAGCAGAGTCTCCTCCTTAATGAATGTCATGGCCAAAAATGCTGACAAACAATCTGTATCCGTTCCACAGGATGCAAACAACTCAAAAATGACAAAAGAAAACACAAAAATAACAAAAAAAGTAAACCTCCTGAGAGCACTTGGTGACGACTGCCTACTTGGGCGCCATCTTGGACTTCTAAATACTGATTATGGGAGGTGAAAGGGTTCAAATCACTAAGAAATTAAGTGGGCTGAAACATGACATATATCTACGATTCACTTTGCCAATGTGGTTAAGCTTCCAACATCGAGACTTTTCCTGATTTGGGAACGTAGAGCCAAAGTTAATTCCAAGTAGGCTGACAATTGCAAACCATGGTCACCCACCACTTCACCTTTAAACCAATTCAAAGTCTAAACAAGAAAAAAAGTCAACAGCTCTACAAAACAAACAACGCAGTACAACACATCATGTGTACATTGAACACTTGTGTGTCCAGTGAAGTGAATGTGGCCATTGTTTGCAAGCGTGCATGAGCGCCTCTCCCTAACCGTGTGACACACGACGCAATCACGTCTTTATGTTGACACACTTCAAATGGATTGAAGCCATTTTTTTCCCCCGTTGTCTCTGCTCCAGGTTTATCTCCGCCATCGTACTCTTTCACCCCTACGCCACCCATCCTGCCCACTGAAGCCGCCGCCGCCCTCTACCCTCCACTCGGTCAAGTGCTGCTAGGTCCTCGCGCCCTCCCCCCGGGACATGCTTACTACCCATCCTCGGGGCAGCTATATATGAACTACGCAGCCTACTATCCCAGGTAAGAAGCCATTGTTTTGACTAGCTTGCCTTATCTGAAGTCAAGTCTCAAATTTGGGTTTTAAACTGGACAGTGACTTTAAACTTGACCGACAAATCGGTGCTGTTGTAAAATCCAGCTTCTTTCATCTTAGGCAGCTGGCTAAAATAAAACCTCTGATTTCTCACGAGCACTTTGAAGCAGTGATTCATGTCTTTGTCACATCTCGGCTTGATTACTGAAATGAGCTTTACATTGGAGTAAGCCTCCATCAAGCGTCTCCAGCTGGTCCAGAATGCTGCTGCTTTCTCTCTGGACTGGTAATTGTAAGAGGGAGCATATAACTACTACTCTGGCATCCCTGCACTGGCTCCATATACATTTTAGAGTTCTTTTCAATATCTTATTACAGTGATACCTCGCTTTATGAACCCCTTGGCTTACGAACTTTTCGGTTTACGAATATTACATTTGTGAAAATTTTACCTTGGCATCCAAAATTTTTTCGTAAACGGAGCTGCCTCAATGAGTGATGTCGTTCGCGAACGAGCCGGTTCTTCTCACAACAAAATGGTAGCTGACTGTTTTTGTCCTCTATTCCCCGCCCCCAGTCTTCGGTTAAGGCCACGTGATTGGTCAAGAACGCAGCAGTGAGGGGGGGTGGTTTAAACATTTAAAGAGACAGGCAGACGACAGTGAGAGAATTTCAACTTTGATATTTCAAAGGCAGAATGTGGACTGCAAGGTTAAAATATCCCATCAATCATGCTCCACAAACAACCCGCACAAGCCATCTGTTCACCCGAAAGAAAAAAAAACACAAAACATTAAATATTAAATATTGAAGTCCTCACACAACCTTGTCCAAGTGAGGACGTACTGATGTGACCTTCTGTCAGAGATGTTCGGTCAGACACTCTGAACAAAGGCTCGAACACAGGAAGATTGTCTTTTACTGCCGGCAGGAGACGCAGCCATTCATGACCGACGCCCAACTTCTGCAGCCCTCTGCCAAGCTATTTATTGAGAGTTTATGCAAATTTAAGTGATACATTAGTAAAACATAGTCTTTTTGATTTGAATACCACGTCCCTGGATATCTCAAGCACCAACAACTATAAAACAACAGAACGTAGACATTTTAATTGGTTTTTCTTTCCATGAACTGATAGAATTGTAACCCGGCTAATGACCTCTTCCTATGAAGGAGTTTACTAAGTCGGAAATTAGTCCAAGGCCAGATCTCCTACATGAAGATGACAGTTTAACAGCCTGTGTCTGTTCACCTCAGATTGGCCCCAGATTTTCTGTGCTTCCATTGTGGGCTTTCTAAACAGGAAACTTTTCAATATGATAACTTTTATTGCGCCCCCATGTCTATTATCTATTACTTTCTGTGGCTCAGGTCATTCCAGAACTCAACAATTTGATATGAGAACCTGCTTGGCAGGGGTGAGCCCCAACGTTGAGCCTTCTCCCATTGAGAAATATCAGTTTGTGGTATTGCACTGTTTGCACTTTCACACATATAACGACCTATCTTTCACTTTTTTTTTTTTCATACCTCTCCTCCAGCCCACCCGGCTCGCCCACGACCGTCGGATTCTTCCCCTCTCACTCCGCTCTCTCCACTCACGGGGGTTTCCTGAGAATGCCGGGTCTGACCTACAACAGCAAAGACCTCATTAGCACGGTGCAGGGCTATCAGGTAAATGAAATAACTTGTGTCCACCATTGCCTCAAAGGAAGTACAAACATCCTTATCCAAATGTCCCCATGTCGAGGGTGTGGGTTGTCAGACACGTCGTATTAGCCTGGAGGCTCGCAAACAAGTTTATCCTGTCTCCTCTCCCTGCTCCGTGGCTCTCGCTTTCTGCTGCTTGCTTCGACTTGTACTCGCGGAGCTTGTGTCAACATCGAATTGGGAAAAATGTGCTTTATAACTACAAGCTGGTGTACTTATTTTGCCGTGAGGCTTTTTGTATGACATCTTGTCTGCCGTTGAGCATTTCTCCTCGGCGTAACTATGGTGACGCTTTGGCTTGCTCTTGAGCTCCGGTTGGGACATTGGAGCCTGAAGAGTGGGTGTGTCTTTTGGACTTTTGGATTAGTTGAAAGCTTGTGGCAGGGGGGTGGAATTTAGATCTAGTCAGGAGGGAGCCGTTTGTAATTTCTCGGACAGAGCAGCAGCTAAAAAAATAAAAGTTCATCGAGTCAATTAAGATATATTTAGTAGAAAAGCGGGATGAACGATTTTGGAAATTAATCAAATTTGTTTCCCACCCACCTCTCAATATTGGATATTATTATATTCACCTTTATTAGCCTCACAGTGGAGAAATTTACATTTCACAGCAGCAGTTATGGAAGGAAGAAGTAGAAAAACAAAATATAGGAGCTGCTTTAAAGGCAGCCACTCTTGTGGCGCCATCTTGAAGTTAAAACAACAATAAAAAAATAATCTGACAACACAAAGACACAAACAGTCATTCAGCTATCTAGCTAGCTATCTATTTGCTATCTAGCTGCTACCTAGCTATCTACTATCTATTAGCTATCTGGCTGGCTACCTAGCTGGCTAGCTATTTGCTATCTATTAACTATCTAGCTGGCTGGCTACCTAGCTTATCTATTTGCCATCTTTTTGCTATCTATTAGCTATATACCTAGCTGTCTATCTATTTGAGGTATTCCGGGATGACTGAACGCTGGCGCGTGTGGCTGCCGCTGCTCACCCACAGAACAAAACTTATCCGGTGTCTGTAAAGTGACCTTGGGAGTTTTGAAAGGCGCTTATAAATGAAATGTATATTATTATTATTATTATTATTATTATCATCATCATCAATCTTAAGCACTTTCTGCAACCTCTTGTTGTATGAAGCAGTTCTAGATGAAAGAGAAGAGGATCAAAGCGTCCTTTACACCAGTGGATCAGGGACATCATGGTGAAATGTGCATGTCTGCTACAAGCTACATTTTGGAAGCAAACACAAAGCTGTAGCATCCATTGATGAAAATATAAGAACATAATATATTGTGGGTTTCGGAAAATGATAAGCTGGTTATAGGCAAAAAAAAAAATGAATACTGCAAATCTAAAATCCTCTTCCTCCATGTTTCTCAAAATGTCCAGACTGCCATGGAGCCGGTCTCCGTCCTGAGCAGCAGCCTGATTGGCCAAGCAAGCGGTGGCGAGCCTCCTGTCGTGTCTCTCCCCGCCCTGATGACCAAGCCAACCGGACACTACCTGGACCTGAGCCTGCTCTAAGCCTCGCACACATGTATTGTTAGCTTTTTTTTTTTAATTCAAAGTAGTCTTATTTATATCTTCAAAAACAGCCACTATTATATTTTATACCATGTATGGCCCTAGCCAAAAAAAGCAGTTCGTCTTTTATTGCACAAAGTGTATCTATAGGAAAAAAAGAGAAAAAAAAAAGCTTTGTAATTTTTTTTATTTTACATTAGTGAATCGTCTCTATTTTATATTTGCAAGCCAAAGTACTAAGGAATAACTCTGTAGCAAGTTAATGTTTTAAGCTTCTCCGTGAAGAGATTGAGTGTGGATGTGTGCGTGTTGAATGAGAGCACTATATTTTTTGTTTCTACAAAACAGCATTTGGGCCATATCAGAAACATTAAAAAAAGGAAGTTATGGCAATGAAGTAACATGAGAGGGACAACATTTTGTAAAAAAAAAAAAAGCTTTAAGCCCCCTCTGCCCCCCTACAATTGTTTTTAATTAAAAATAAGTCATATAACATGCTAGTTTTTATTTTTAACAAATCCTAATCGATGGTTTCTTCAGCTGTCATATGTATGTACTGAAGGTGTCTGACGTTTCACTCCTCATCCGAAAAGCTTCGTCAGCGAACGGCTGAAGAAACCTTTTTATCCATGGACCACTCCTGTACGACTGAGAGCTTACACAAACAAATCCTAATGTAATAGGAGAAAATTACAGTGAGGAAAAGTTGCCTATTGAGAGGCTTCCAATGTTAATAGTCCTGGGAAAAGTGTTATGATATTCTAACATTGTCAAATATGATTAAAATGGTAATATGAGGGAAAAGTTGTAGTTTCAAAAAAAATTCTTACAAAAAATGTTTTAGGAGGAAGTAACTATTTTGAGAAAAACAAGGGTTAATTTTGCAAGAAAAAAAATCTTAGGGGAGTGAAATTGTAAAAGTATGCAAAAAAAAGTCATACTGGATAATATCCTCTTTTGGGGAGAAAAATATATTTTAACCTATTTACGTCAAGCGTGTTCATATGAACACAGATAAATTAATTTTTAAATGCATTCATGTTGTTTCTTGCCACATTATTGTTAATTATATATACAGGTAACAGACGATTTACGTGAGTTACGACCACCCGTACTTACGGCCGCCCGCTTTTTTTTTTTTTTTTTTTTTTTAATTCTACGGCTGCCACCGGTACAGCCAGCAACGCGACAGAGACAGAGGTCCCTGCATGATGATTTATTAAGCTACAACACAAAGCGCTGGTCCCAAAAAGAGGGCCAGGGGAATAATCAAAAATGAAGAACACCAAAAACGACGAGTGGGGGGGGGGTACAATGGGAAACCCGACAATGGCAAGAAGCAACTCGCACACTGTTTTGCAGAAACATAATAATAATAACACATTGCATTTATAAGCGCCTTTCAAAACTGGGGGGGGGGGGGGGGGGCTCGGACGAAGATATTGAAAGTCCAGGGTAATACAAACTACAAATACAAGTTGACAGCGTCTCGTTTTCGTACCCGCTGTCCTGAAGAAGGAATTGGTGGCAAGCCGGGAGGCGTGGCCCCGCCCCCAGCTGTTAATCCGAATGTGACTATCGGGGGAAGGGAGAGGTGTCCACAGACGCCGAGGCGGAGCGGTTGGGATCGATCGCCGCGACGCAAACGTCGCGTTGGGCTCACGATTGGCGCCGCCGCCTCTTTGAGACAAGTGACCTCTTCTGGCTCCTCCGTTAGGCTGGAGAGCGATTTTTGGAAATTCGCTTGCGTGGGAAGCCGTGCGTATTTGGATAAGCAGAAAACGTGTGCACACAGTAATAACGATCGATAATACGAAATATAAAATGATTAAAATGACACTAAAAGTTATAAGATTTATAAATGAACAGTCAACATTTTTGTATATAATAGTAAGCAATAGAAAATGTTGCTTTAAAACAACAGATTGACATCATACATTATCCTGTCGTCTAGGAGATGCCAGCGTGTCGTCATTTGTTATGATCACGCGATCCTCGCATCCGCCATTTTGAATGATTTTCGATTTACGATCGTTTAACTTACGACCGTTTTGTCGGAACAGAACCCGGTCATAACTCGGATGTTGCCTGTAAAAATAATAAAAAATACATTTGATTTCTAAGCGCCTTTCAAACCTCTCAATGGATAAGAACATTTTTAATATATAGTATTGTTAATTATATACTCCGTTTGAATCTATTTGATACAGTTTTAATTTTTTTAAAAATTTTAAAAACTGAATTTAGCTGTGTTCATATGAACACGCTCGTCGTAAATGGGTTAAGGCAGAGATGTCAAAGTCATTTTTTGCCGTGGGCCACATTGTAGTTATGGTTTCCTCTCGAGGGCCGTTATGAATTAGAATGTTTCATCCCCTGCACATATTACATATAGAGCGTACAACAACTTAATGAATAACTAGTTTTCAAATCTGAAGTCAAGAATAATGACGGTTATTGTGGCTTACATCAAAAAATATGACATTTTGGTTAGGATTTTAGCAAGCATCATGGAATTTCACAACTTAGATTTGCTTTTGCGGCCCAAATAAAATGATGTGGCGGGCCGGATTGGGCCTCCGGGCCTTGACTTTGACACCTTTGGGTTAAGGGGAGAAAGAAAAAAAATCACTGTTTTTTATTTATGCTAAAATCCCTAAAAGTAAACAGTCAGAATTTTGTAGTTTATTTTTGACAAGTAATGTTCTGAGAATAAAAGTTAAAATATGGTCTTGAGTCATTAAAAAATAATAGTGTTTTCACCAAACATGGTACAAGAATAAAGTTGACATTTCAAAAGAACACTGAAGATTTTGTTTCCCCCTTAAAAATGTAAAAAAAACTTCCATGAATCAGATTACCATTTTGAGCAATGAAAAAAAAGACCAGATGACAATATTGAGTATATATTGTATATTAGGAATATCACGTTTTTTTAGGACTACAGTATTTTATTCTTTTCAGTGTGTTCCCTCCCCCCCACTTATCCCTACCCATTGTCGACCATGTTTTAATCACTAATTTGTTTCGATCATACTCATGATGTGTTTTGTATTCACCTCCAGTGTACACTGATTGTATTAGAAGCGTTAGTGCATGAAGAAGTTAGCAGTCAAATCTTTCAATGTTTACACAGAGGGGCCCATACCGATGTACTGTCAATCCATGTTCATAAACGGCACGGCAGTATGTGTGAATGCTGGCTTATGTTACACTGTGAGTCGCTATCGAGCTTCACTTGCATTGGAGCTACTGAGAACAAGAGTGGGCGAAGAACCATTTGGCTCATTTTGCCAATGGGGATTGGATTTCCCATTGCAAATGCATTTTTTTTATGTTTCACTGCATCCAAAAATAAATAAAAACATTGAAAAATAGTCATCAACAGTAATAAATTATAAAAACTGTTAACTCATTCACTGCCAGACATGTGTCCACTCCAGTGCAAGGGTTTTAATAATAATAATAATACTTTTGATTTGTAAGCGCCTTTCAAAACTCTCAATTGCACTTCACAGTCACAGGAAAAGTTTTTCTGTGGGTGAGCAGCAGCAGTCATTGTCACTGAAATTACATACCACAGAATATTGAGTTTTAGGATTACATAAACATTCAATAATCAGTAAGAAACCTTAGACTCTCTTCTTGCATCAAAAAAAGTTAATTCCGTAATTATATGCAACTGGAGTTATATGAGCTTGAAATGAAGGTGGCTGTCTAAAATACAATGCAATACATATATATTGGTTTATATATCGCTTTAACAACAGCTGAAGCTGGAAAAAAAAGCACTAACTGGAGAAAAGGCAAATGCTGCCCCTTGTGGATGGGAAAAAACGGTTTCCCATTGGAAATGCATTTATTCTGTTTCACTGCACCCAAAAAATAATAAAAACAGAAAAATAGTCAACAGGAATAGATTATATAAAAACTAGATTAACTCATTCAATGCCAGACGTGCAAAAATGTGTCCACTCCAGTGCCAGGGTTTTGGTCATTGTTACTCAAATTACAGGACCCATAGAATATTGAGTTTTAGGACTACATAAACATTCAATGCAGCGTAAGAAACCTTAGACTCTCTTCTTGCATTAAAAAAGTTAATTCCTAAATTATATGGGCCTGGAGTTATATGAGCTTGAAATGAGGGCGGCTGAACAAAATACAATGCAATACATACATATTGGTTGATTTCGCGCTTTAACAACAGCGGAAGCTGGAACAAAGCGCTAACATGGAAAAAAGGGGAAATGCTGTGCCCTTGTGGAAAAGAAAAAAAAAACATTGCTGGAGGCCACGGCCAGTACTTCATCGGCACCCAAGCAAGAAGAAACAAACCCCGAATAAAATTGGGAATGGCGCTCTACGTCATATTTTCAATTCCCGAATAAATTCAGGAATGGCAGTGAATGAGTTAAAAAAAGACTAACATTCTAAAGGACGTGTTATTCAATGGGCATTGTGGTGGAATTATTTATTCTTTTCTGCAGAGGATAAAGAATATATGCCTGGGAGTATTCTTTTCTGCATTGCATTGGTTGACACTTGTGTTTGGATATCAGTTGGTCAAAGGTTTCCAATCACGTTCAGATTCCAAGAATTGAAGAATGGACCTAATGTCAAATTTGTCATTTAATCATGTGCATGGATCAAAAAAGACTTTTTGCCCTTCATTTTATTTTTTGCACTTATCTAAAAAATGACCAAGATGCTGTTTAACCACTCTTGTTCTCATTGGCTCACTTAATTTGGAGTGTGCTCTACATAATTTGTCGCCAATGCTGTTATGCCTTTTGTTGAGGGAGTTAAAGCCAAGCTCCAGTTGTTTGTAACCTTAGCGCATGTTTCCATTCGCCAAGAGGATTTTACTTTTGTGTCAGCGTCTCATCTTACGGAGTGAAGCTTGAAAATAATCATTTTTATGAGACATGTCTCCACCAGATGGCATACATTTGCATTGTGACTTGATGTTTTGTGTATTTAGTAGGACTGGAAGGTCTTGCTGAAAAATAAACATTGTGAAATTTGCACCATTTTGACAAGTGTTATTTACGTTATGTTAGATAGGGGACAGTGACAATTTGGTGGCCCGAATGCTAGATTGAAAACTCTTGCTCATGGTCCCCGGGTGATTACATATACAAACACACAGACACACACACACACACACACACACACACACACACACACACACACACACACACACACACACACACACACACACACACACACACACACACACACACACACACACACACACACACACACACACACACACACACACACACACACACACACACACACACTCGGGGTGTTTTTTTTCCACAGAGAGGATAAATGGTGAGAACGGAAAAGGGGAAGAAAAAAAGGAAAGCAGACAAAAAGCATGTTACGGCCCCCTCAGGGAAGATGTGCCATTGTTGTAATTTAATATGAGCGAGCACCCCACCCTGCCTGCTTAACTCCATCAAACCCTCACTCACGCTGAATCGTACACGCAACACAGCGACTTCATGTCATCCACATGGATAATCAAAGCATCTCTCTAGATTAGATAAATAATAATAATACATTTAATTTCTAAGCGCCTTTCAAAACTCTCAAGGTCACTTTACAGTCACAGTACAAGTTTTTTTCTGTGGGTGAGCAGCGGCAGCCACACGTTCACTCAACCTGGAAATACTTCAAAAAGATAGCCAGCTAGCTAGCTCGCGATTATAGAGCAAATAGATAGAAATAGATAGCTAATAGGTAGCAAATAGATAGCTGATAGCTAGTGAATAGATAGCTGATAGCTAGCGAATAAATAGCGAATAAATAGCTAATAGCCAGCGAATAGATAGCCATAAGCCAGCGAATAGATAGCCATAAGCCAGCGAATAGATAGCCATTGGCTAGTGAATATATAGCTAATAGAAAACAAATAGTTAGCTAATAGCTAGTGAATAGATAGCCATTAGCCAGCGAATAGATAGCTAATAGCCAGCAAATAGATAGCTAATAGCTAGCAAATAGATAGCTAATAGCGAGTGAATAGATAGCTATTAGCCAGCGAATAGATAGCTAACAGCTAGCAAATAAATAGCTAACAGCCAACAAATAGCCATTAGCCAGCGAATAGATAGCCATTAGCTAGCGAATAGATCGCGAATAGCTAGCTAGCGGATAGATAGCTAATAGCTAGCGAATAGATAGCTATTAGCCAGCGAATAGATAGCTAGTAGCCAGCAAATAGAGAGCTAATAGCTAGCAAATGCTGCTGTGAAATGTAAATTTCTCCACTGCAAGACGAATAAAGGCAAATCCAATCCAAAATGTTTCTTGGATAAGAAGCGAAACGTCCGACACCTTCAAAGAAGTACAGATGACGGCTGAAGAAACCCTTTCATCGATGGACCACTCCTGTACGATTGAGAGCTTACACAGACGTATTGCACTATTTTTTTTATTAACCGATTTTGCACATTTACAGTATACATTTATATTTTATTATGCTTAGAATATCTTGTTTTTCTATCCTTTCACCCCCATACCCCATCCCCTTTCAAATTGCTGCTGTGGACAGCAAATTTCCCCATTGTGGGACGAATAAAGGTTTTCTGATTCTGATAACACAGCAATTGCAGTCATTAACTGCTTGATATACTTGACAGGCAGGTGGTGCGGAGGCTGCTAAATCAGTTATATTCTTTTCCATTAAGGCAGCATTCCATCAAAGGGCGGGTAAACCAAGCACACACACACAAATATGCACGTGCAGGGCGAGGCTGATCAACATTCCCGTGTGCACAATCACACACCACAAATGCCAACATGCTCTTTTCAAAATAATGATGACGTGTTTATCATATAAACACATCATCATTATTTTTGGTTCACCTAGTTGGGTGACGTAAAATGACGAGAGGGGCTACAGATGTCAATTGTATAATAACTCACGTTTTTGATGTAGATGTTAATAAGCAAAGTGGGAGAAGAATGAGAAAGAGGCGTTGTTGCACGATTCTATGCCCAACCAGTTGTCTCGCATAATTACTTGATGACCACAAGAACAATTATACATCTGCAAAACAAACATCAACAATAGGTAAATGTTTGGCCGTGGGAAAATATAAAACCTGGCAAAATGATGACGCTATAATCCAGACTAACGCTTTAACTACATTTGTTCCTTGCTAATTTATTTATTTGTTTCCAAATCTTGGAGCATTTCTCTTGGCTTCCCTGCTTCCAGTATGTCTGTGTAAGCTCTCAGTCATACAGGAGTGGTCCATCGATGAGAAGGTTAACTAAAATTTGCTGGTAGTTTTGGCCCAGTATGTATCCCTACTGTCCAGACGTGGCGGTGCCAGACTCTGCTATGATAGGTCCCTGCTCGCAGGTTGGGGGGAGCAGAGGACTATTCCCTGAGGCTACACTGATTACTTCTATTGTCCTGCCTGAATATGGGGTCTACGACTGGCCTGATTTGCTCTGGCATGACCTCGTCAGCATAACTAAGCCTATGTGGTCTAAGATTTCTGTTTTACGAACGATCCAAATTGAACCTCACCCCACCATGGCGGTTTAGTCAAATATTTTGCTGTTTTGTTAACATCGCTTCTTTTACTCCCCTTTCAAACCATCTATTTTCTTTCACTAAGCTTTTAACCTCACTGTCGTCAAATGTGTGGTTGCTAGCTTTTAGGTGCATATGTAATGCAGATTGAGGCCCACTAGTATTATCGCTGCGATGTTGATAGTCTTCTTTTGAGAATTTTAGTCTCCCCAATGCATTGCTCTTTACAATTTTCATTTTTACAATGTATTGAATAAAGTCAAAGTCAGCTTTACTCAACTACATTACTTTGTTTTTCATTTGGAAGCCTATCTTTTGGATGCACTAATTTTCGCCTTAAAGTGTTTATGGGTTTGAAATAAATCGGGATTTCTCCACTGTGAGACTAATAAAGGCAAATCCAATCCAATCCAATTTTGTGTTGCCAAATGACTCTTTGTAGTTTTTCAGAAACCCCTGCAATGTAAAGTACTGCTACTCCTCTCCTTTTAGTATCTTCAGAATGTTTGGTTTTATTCCCTATTACTTTCTTTTGAAATTTGTTAAAAGACCACTGAGGGTAACCACAGTTTGAGTGCTCAAGTATGTGTATGCGGTTGGCAGTTTTTTTTAATCCCGCATCCAATCAGGTTCCAGCTTCTGCTGTTGCCATGCCACACAATTCTGCCCAACACTGTAACTAAACTATATTATACTGACAATGGGGCTGGTTCTTCAAGCAAATTTAAAATTCATCCTCACAATAACGTCAACATTTAACTGATACAACTGACTTCGATAAAAAAACTTTTATCGATCGGCACGTTTCAATTAACACGCTTAATAACCTTTAGCATACGAGAGCAATATATTTCAATGTTTTTGTCCAATTGGATACATATTGCTTTGTATTTACTGATATCACATTTTTTACAGTGACTAATACTTACAGTCTCTGAATTGTGACGTTGAAGTGGTGGTAATATCTCATTCAAATCCCAGCAGAAGTGATTGGCCTGTAGCATCAGCAAGCAGCACGACTCAAGGGTGTTTGTTTGACAGTTGTTGATTAGAATCTCGGCTACGGTGTCCGAAATTAACTTCACGTGTTCCAAAAACACGTGTGAGTGTTCTTAAGTTTATTTGTATTATTACGTATAAATTTATCCAAAGATGTACGTGGTTGTTATTCGATAAAGTTGGCTCGGAATCCAGGCTAATCTAGTAACTTTAGCAAAATTCCTTTTGTCGACGTTAAACGACGACACAGACTCGACTGCCTTACTCGCCTGCCAACGGGGCACATTTGTCGCCTCCTAGTGGACACTTTAAGACAGCAATTCTATTAAAAAAAGCCCATTTGGACTAGAGGTACTGCTGTACTACTGTATTATTAATGAACAGCATAGCTCATTTCATTTATTATTCTCAGTAATGTGTTGTCTTGCAAAGCACCCATTAAACTTCGAAACTATCATTAATCAAACTATCATTAATGGTTATTTCAGTTTTTAGATTAGATTAGACAAGCCTTAATTTGTTTTACAGTGGATAAATGTACATTTCACAGAAGCAAAAACAAAATACAGGAGGTGTTGTAAAGGCAGCCACTCTCACAGCGCCATTTTGAAGTAAAAAACAAATAATAATAATACATGACATTTATAAGCGCCTTTCAAAACTCTCAAGGACACTTTACAGTCAAAATGTATTCACTTTGGTTTAGTTTTGATCTAAAACCGTATTATTTTTACAAAAACAATATAAATGATAAATCACTATTATATCACTTTATTTTAAATCCCCTGAATATGACTGTGACAAATGATATTACTTTTTTGTTTGTCTAACATATTTTCCGGTGTGTAAGGCGTGCCCCAAAGCCTTCATTTTCCTCAAAAGATGACCCCACGCCTTATACACATATGTGCCTTATATGTGAAGTAATATTGACCCACCACAGGTCTCGCAACGACTGTCAGCAGCCAGCGACTCCATTTCCCCCTGTAGAAGAATTTGTGCGTAAACGCAGCATCTACTGTAGCGCCATATAATGTTGTGTGTCTTATACATACGTATTTGGAAAACCTTTATATGCATTTATATACTGTATTATATTTTGAAAACTGTTTTCATTCATTAAAAGTGCGCCTTATATGTGAAAAAAGTTTGAAAATGTACCATTCATTGGGGGTATGCCTTATACTCCGGTGTGTGTACTACTGTCATTGACTTGCAATATCTTTTACATAGCTTGTAGGCAGCTTTTTCTTTTAATAGTAACAATGGCTTTAAATGTTTACTCAACCATTGACATAAATATTCCAAGTTCTTATTGTGCCGGTCCCAAGCCCGGATAAATACAGAGGGTTGTGTCAGGAAGGGCATCCGATGTAAAAGCTTGGCCAAAACAAACATGCGAATCAAAACTCTGAAGATGGAGGACTGATTCGCTGTGGCGACCCCTGACGGGAAAAACCGAAAGGAAAAGAAGAAGAAGATTAATATATACTTTATTAAGTTAAATAACTCCTTCCATTCTTCCTAAACAAAACAACAAATAAATAATGTGATGCTTGTATCGGCAGTTTCCCATTAAAAATGACCTTGTCTTTCTGAGCGCAAAAAAAAACATGAAATGAAGAAGTACATTTCAAAGAATCAAGTGCACACTTTTTTGTTTGCTTAAAAGGAGCATGCAACACAATCTGCACAAAATGGCTTGCACTTGAATTTCTCACGATTTCAATAATAAAGGTATTGCGCAACACCCCCAAATCCCAAGATGTTTTGAACAACTAAAAAGCTGGGAAAATATTCGGAAAGTTCTTTTTCGTTCATTTCTGAACATGCCCCAGTCCACAGTGAGGTCCTTCACAAAGGCATGCTTGGATTCATTTGAATAACTCATCTCGGGATGAGATGGATATTGAAACTGAGAAATCCCAATTTTTCTATCCATAGAGCATACGCAGAAGACAAAGGTTGAACTTTAGACATAATGTATGTTTGATCAAACTTCCATCTCATGCCTCAGAAAAAGATGAGCTGTTATTCCTTTAGAATAAGTGAGGTACATTCAAGTTGTTGAAAAATAAGCGATAAAAGTCAAGATAAAAGACCCTCTGTTGTGTACATGCAAGCAGTAACAGTCCCATTTCTTGTTTTAAGCCACTTCGGATTCCCTCTGAAAGTTTATATGTCGTCTATCATGTCTGTTAGAGTAGAAAGTGAGCCTTGTTCAGCAAAAATAAAATAACATGAATTAAAATACACAAAAATGTGCAGCTAACCCCCTTCCAGTCTTCCTCTTTCACGTCAGGGTGTAAAACGGTGCACGCTTAGAGCTCGGTCATCAAAAGGGCTCTGAGGATCTTCTCTCTGTCCACCCTTACGTCTTCTCCACTAAAAACACAAACACACAGACGGGATTTATGATTGATTTATGATGATTAGGTAGATCTACATTATAAAATGATTTTCTGAAAACGTTAAGTTCACTTCATCACATCTCACCAAATATTCAATATCCCGATAAGTCAATTTCAGGCTATTGACTAAAATACAATTCAGCACACAAGTGGAATGACTGTTTTAAAAGCGATTTTTCCACCACGGCCTTCTACTGCTGTATGGCATTTAATTTCACGCAATTACAAAGAACATATAATTTAAAAAAACAGTTTATAGGTCAGGATTATGCATGATGAGCCCGTGATGAGAAGAAAGGAACGTCAGCGCAAAGCGGCGATGCGAATGTGGAACTGTCACTGCTTGGAATTGAAGCGGATTTACGTGAGACAGGAGATGTGAGACAATCTCTATTTGTCAATGGATGCTACAGGTTTGTGTTTGCTTTTAAAACTTAGCTTATAGCAGACGTTCACATTGCACCTCTTTGATCCTCTCCTCTTTCATCTCAAACTGCTTCATGTAATAAAGTGTTTGTCTTGTACTCAGACATCATAAAGTACATGGGGGGGATTCATTAATGTCACACAACTGTGCATGTTTTTAATGTTCCTGTTCTGTTTAGTATTTTGCTTTGTGTTGACTATTATGTGAAGCGCTTTGTTACAGCTGCAGCTGTTGTGAAAGCGCTATATAAATTAGGATGTACAGTGAGACCTTAACTTACAAACACCTTATCTTACAAACTTTTCGTCTTACAAACGTCAAATTTATGAAAATTAAACCTTATAATAAGCACTATTTTCATAATACACACCCACCACGGCTGGCGGAGTGATCTTCGGCGGAAGCACACGACCAAACAGCACCAGAGGTTAAGTTACCAACAGTCCTTATGGAAGGTGACTCTCCTTCCATAAGCCATCAACGACCATCAAAAACGTAAATAAAACTTTATTTTACAGCACAGTTTATTTCTTTAATTACAGTCCTCATGTAATGCGCCTCTCTTTCCAAACAGCAATTCCCTTTGACCTTCGACCTCCAACGAACGCCATTCCATCAAGCCATAAATGACCATCACAAATGTACATAAAGTGACTTTATGATACAATGCAGTGTATTTCTTTCTCTTTTTATACATAGAATAAGGTATGTTGTGTGTAGTTTTAAGGCTTATTTAGTTGAAAAGTATATTTTATGGAAACCCGGGAACGGATTATTCCCATTTTAATGGTTTCCTATGGGAATTTTTTTGAGATACACACTTTTCGCCTTACACACAGTCTGGGAACCAATTAAGTTCGTAAGTTGAGGTCTCACTGTATTGTATTGTGTGATTAGTTTATTGGCTTTCTTTCTGCTGTGTGTAACATGGCCACCAGAGGGCAGTATAATACACAACTACAATTTTCAATTAAATAAATAAATAAATAAATAAATAAATAAATAAATACATCGTACAAGGAGTACATGAGACTTTTAATAAGGACGACAACAACAATATTGAAAAGATACTCAAAGGCTTTCTGCAAATGACAAGACGAGGGTGTTACCTGCCGTGATGGGCCGCAAGATAAGGGACTACGTGAGGGAGAGGACTACAGTAGCACGAAGGAGAGAGGTGGGGAGAAGGCAAAGGGGACACACAGCATGGACTAGATACTTCTAGTGCTGGCACATTGTCCACCTGGAATGTACATGGATAATAATAATAATAATAATAATAATAATAATAATAATAATAATAATAATAATAATAATAATACATTTAATTTCAAAAGCCATTCAAAACTCTCAAGGACACTTTACAGGTGTGTGGATGAGCAGCGGCAGCCATTCGCGCCAGCGTTCACTCTACCCGGAAGTAACAGCAGCAAAGTTGTGAAATGCATACAAACACACACAGACATTCTTCATACTTTCTTCTCCGTGATTGATTTTCTTGCGTTTAATTGCATGTATGTTACCTGTGGGTAAATGGAGGGCTGGATCTGTTTGTCCAGTGAACTACTGGAGCCCGACTTGGTTGTGCTTTCACAGGAGATGGCTGCAAGAGCTTCTGGAAGGTTGTCTTCATCCTCATGGTTACTGCAGTGCAAAAAGTGACCAAAAATAAATAAATATGTACCCCAAAGGATTTGAAATATTTTATAGAGCACTAGTCTGCCAGCATTATAAGTCATTTGTACCTTATTTCACCAAATCAATTAACTCATTTACTGCCAGACGATATGCAAAAATGCGTCCACTCCAGTGCCAGAGTTTTTGTCATTTTCACTCAAATTGCAGGACCCACAGAATAATGAGTTTTCGGAGTACATAAACATTCATTGCAAAGTAAGAAACATTACACTCTCTACTTTCATCAGAAAAAAATAGTTAATTCCTAAGTTATATGGGTCTGGAGCTGTGCTTGAAATGGGGGTGGCTGTACAAAAGGCAAATGATGCCCCTTGTGGGAGGGAAAAAAATTGCCAGAGGTTTGACCAGCACTGTTTCGGCACCCTCACAAAAACTGAATAAATTTGGGAATGGCAGTTAAACCTACTCGTGTACTTTTGTCCATTATTACACTTCCATTTGAAAAAAAACATGGAAGAATCACAGATAGAATTCAAGTGTACCTGCGTGAAGGCTCAAGTGCACTTGAGTGACATGTACATACAAGCTGAACTGTCTGACGAGACGTTTCCTGCGGTTGGTGCACAAGCCGGATTGAGGATGGAGATTCTCAGACACAAAACGGACATCCTGTCTTTGCGTCATTTTATCTGCAGGCAAACTGGATGCTGATGAGTCTTGAGAGGAACTGTGGTACCTGTCGACAGCATTTGAGGACAAAGAGTATTGACCAATCATTCATTACTTTGAGTGTTTGTCTTGATTTGGGTTGCGGGTGAGCCAGAGTCTATCGCGAATGATTTTTCAATTTAAATCACAGGAAACATGCACAAATACTGAAACTGACATCTACACCAATGGAGAGGTTTCAATTAACCTAAAACAATTGTTACTGTCGTGATTGTACATTGTGTGATTTAACTCATTCACTGCCATTCACGAATGGATTCGGGAATTGAAAATATGACGGAGAGCACCATTCCCGAATTTGTTTAGTTTTTTCTTCTTTGGGTGCCGATAAAGCCCTGGCCATGGCCTCTGGCGATGTTATTTCTCTTCCACAAGAAGGCAGCATTCTCCCTTTTTTTCCATGTTAGTGCTTTGTTCCAGCTTCAGCTGTTGTTAAAGCGCTATCTAAACCAATATGTAAGTACGTATTGCATTGTATTTTGGACAGCCGCCCGCATTTCAAGCTCATATAACTCCAGACCCATATAATTTAGGAATTAACTCTTTTTTGTGAGGAAAGAAGATAGTCTAAGGTTTCTTACGCTGCATTGAATGTTTATGTAGTCCTAAAAATCAATATTCTGTGGGTGTTGTAACTTGAGTGACAATGACAAAAAGCCTGGCACTGGAGTGGACACATTTTTGCACATTGTCTGGCAGTGAATGAGTTAAAAAGTATTTTTTAGAATATTTGAATACATTGTATACTGCTTCGTGTCATAAAGTGTTTGTCTTGTACTCAAACATCATAGAGTACATGGGGAAAGTCGTTAAGATCGCACAACTCTCCATGTTATCTATTATGTGAAGGGCTTTATTACAGCTACAGCTGTTGTGAATGAGCTATCTAAATTCACACTTGTTTCTGATGAAAGAAGACAGTCTAAGGCACATGTGTCAAAGTCAAGGCCCGGGAGCCAAATCCGGCCCGCCACTTCATTTTATTTGGCCCGCAAAAGCAAATCAAACATGCAAAATTCCACGAGGCTTGCTAAAGTCCAAACCAAAATTTCAAATTGTCTCATGTAAACCACGCAAACATGCATTAATTTTTGACTTCAATTTGTTTTTATAGTCCTGTAGCGTTTATTATTTTGCTTTGTGTTGACTACTACGTGAAGCGCTTTGTTACAGCTGTAGCTGTTGTGAAAGCGCTATATAAATAAGGATGTATTGTATTGTACATGTAAAACATGTTCTTGTCCCGTGACTGTAAAGTGTAAAGAGAGTTTTGAAAGGCGCTTAGAAATAAAATGTATCATTATTATTCTAATAACAAAAAAAAAAACAAAAGAAAATGGTCAGACAAAATAGAACTCAGCATCCTATCTGCTCTTCACTTTTGGAACAAGCATCAAGCAAGGTCGAGCAAAAGAAAAACAAAACTTGCCTATCTTTGAGTTGCACATCTGAGTTCTTCGCCCTTGGACTAAGTGGACCATCCTATTTGGAGGCCAAAAAGAGGATACAAATGTCCAAATAAAAGCACTGTGAACAAAATACTAGCCGGAAATCACGTGCTGTATGTTACTTACCCTGAAAGCTGCTTCCATCTGGGCCTTCAGAATGTTACACTTGAGGTGGTCTGAAAGCAGAGCCGGGGAGGAAGTGGTAGAGGGATGGAGAGACTTTTCGCAGAGTTGCTTCTCTTCTCCCTGCAGACGTCACATATTGAAGAGGAACAAGATGAAGAGAATGAGGCCGGACCGGAATCGTCTCATCTTATCAGCAGAGGAAGAAATTCAGTATGTGTGGAAATGTGTCTGACCTTGTTGTCTATGTTGATGAAGAGCGATGGCCATGCAGGACACTCGCTGTCCACGGCCTTGCGGAAAGAAGGGGACGTGTGCAAACCTTCTCCGAGACAAGGTGATGCTCGACATTCTTAGCGGAGTGAAGAAAAAAAACACGGTAAGTGGTCCATTGTTGAGTACTGGTATATCTGCACTTTGAAATCCTTTAATATTTTGAAAACATGCATATTATATTTATTGAAGAGCGATTGGTGCGAATGTGAGCATTAAGTACAGTTGATTTGGAACAAAAATAGTCTACCATTAATCGTGATGCATTCTTTTTCTCTCAATATATAAACTCTTTCCCGGTCAGCAGTTACAGGGTGCATGAAAATATGTGATTATCTTTTCTTTCTTCCCCCAAGGTCATCTTCTCAAGTACTTTGTAACACTTGCAATAAACAATAAATCTACCGGTTTTTACAAAATACAAAAATATATGAATTACTGAACGTTCGTTTTGGTTTGATAGGTTAGGTTTATGATGAATAAAATATTTGTTGCACAGGTGTCAAAGTCAAGGCACGGGGACCAAATCCGGCCCGCCACTTCATTCTATTTGGCCCGCGAAAACAAATCAAACTTGCGATTCCACGAGGCTTGCTAAAGTCCAAACCAAAATATGAAATTGTCTCATGTAAACCACACAAACATTCATTATTTTTTATTTCAAATTAGAAAACTAGTTGTTCATTATTTTTTTTTGTGTACACTCTATGAAATATAGCCAGCAATATTGCTATATAGCTAATAGCTATCGAGCTAGATAGCTGGCCAGTATCTATTGTTCACGTTTGGTATCCTAAGGACAGGAAGCCATAAATCCATAACTGTGCTAACCAGTATTAGCATGTAGCTACACTGAGCAAAGACCTGCTGCTATAGGCGATGACACTATTTTTACCTAGTTCCTCATCAATCGCGTTCTGTTTAGCTGGGTCGATAGTTTTTTGCGTCAAGTGTACAGATGGCTTGTGCGGGTTAATTGTGGAGCCAGATTGATGGGATATTTTAACCTTGCTGTCTACACTCTGCCTTTGAACTATCAATAAAGTCGAAACGAGTAAAAATTTCACAGTGTTATTTCTATTCATTTTCTCACTCTCTGTCTGTCATATTTTTATTTGCAGATCTGTGTTTGTGTAACCCACTCCCTCCTCATTCATATGTAGTAAGTCATTTGTTTGGGTTTTGTTTTTTACGCAAACAAATTCGGGAATGGCGCTCTACGTCGTATTTTCAATTCACGAATACATTTGTGAATGAGTTAATGGCATCATGTTTTGACATTATTACACACAAACCTGGCATTTGAGCAGGGGTGTGTAGACCTTTCACACCCACAATAGAGGCATCGTGTATTACAACACAAAGTGGAAATGAGATTCGTAACTGCTGTTGTACCTCACCACCCGTGGCTCGATTTACAAGGAACGGCATATAGCTGTATCAAGGGAGTGTAATATCCAGTGAAGCGGAAGACTTGTCTATCAAGTACATTTTGTTGAAGACGGATGGCATCTAAATTCTGGATGCATAAGCGGTTTTGCAGAGTTGCATCGTGGCCTTTTTATACTCACTTATTTTGTTGTGTGTGTGGCAAAGCGTGTCCTGGCTGTGCGTGTGACGGCGGTGACGGCGATTGACCTTTCCGGAATATGACGTCTCGTTTTCTTCCACACTGTGGTGATGGTCGGAGGCGGGGCCACTCAGAGGGAAGCTGAGGAAGACATGACACATCAAAAGCAATAAATCCTGCCAAAATGTTTTCTTTTGCCTCATTATTGCGCCATCTATTTCTCGTTCCATAAAACATTCCTGCTGATTGCCGAACATTCTCAATTATTCCTGTTTGAAATTTCCTTCACATGACAAAATACATGATACACAACTTGAAAACTAATTTATTTAGTGATTTTATTTTCTTGATTTTTCTAAGCAATATGGCAAAAAGCCTATTTATGAATTTATAAAGCCACAATGGGATTCCAGCTCTGCCCACTATCACAGCACATTATTGTGACAGTACATGTAAACAGCTGGTTGGTAATCAATAAATGTCATTCACAATATCACGGCGAACTATATAATGACATCAAGCAACAAGAAAAATGCAGCATCCTTAAAGAAGCGTACAGTATGAGCATGTTTGGACCCTTATAACCTCTGGAAAATGACGCTATTCAAGTGCTTTTGTCATTTCATAGCTTCCTGCAATCACAACAGAGACAAATGCAAATGCAAAAACAAGGGTGGGGTACCTCTTTTTTCCCCCATCAGGGGCCATTTCAGTCCTCTGGAGACCATTATTTTGAAAATCGTATCTTTTATGTAAAAAATAAAAAAAATAAAATAAAATAAAATAATAACTCCCACCCAAAAAGAATCTCTGTTAACATGGAAAGGACATATTTTGTAATTCTGTATGTGTTAGATGTGATTTTTTTGGGGGGTGTCTGTCAAAGGACAAAATATACTTACTGTCAACGTTGCTTTTTGTCCATTCAAGTGTAAATAGATTTGTTCATGTTTTACATTTAAAATGATGTCTTATGTATGGACCAAAAAAAAATCTGGATTAAATGTCATAGTCGAACAACATTGCTCGCCACAGGTTCCCCATCACTATTATAAGAAACTATCCAGTTTTTTTAAAAAATATATATATATATATAAATGGGATATAATTGCACCATTTACAAGCAAAATAAGTCAATATTATGACTTGTTACATTCCGGAGGCGTCGACTGGTCCCACAATGTGGAGATGTGATGAAAAATGTAGAAAGAGCATCTTTTTTTAATGGGCAGTTTGTCAGTCCAAGGTCAAATTAGAGGTCAAAGTGTCGTCATGACCTTGTCCATGTGCGTGACACTGATGATGGGTGCGTAGTGCAAGCTGCTGGTTCGTTCCGGGACGACGGGGTGACCGGACACGGGACTGGTGGAAGTAGAGGAAGTGGCCCCAACAGAAGGCCTGAACCCACACATATGGACACGGACACATGGACACACAGGGCAAGCACACACATGTACAGAATAGATGAGATGCATGACATGAAGTGAGATGAAAACACAGATATGACGGTACAGTGATACCTTGTCTTATGAACTTAATTGGTTCCCAGACAGTGTGTAAGGCGAAAAGTGTGTATCCCAAAAATTAATTTCCCATAGGAAACCATTAAAATGAGAATAATCCGTTCCCAGGTCCCCATAACAATGTTCTACTTTCTAATTTTCTAAGCCTTAAAACTACGCAAAATATACCTTATTTTATGTATAATAAATGTGCTATGGTATTATAATTAAAGAAATAAACTGTACAGTATAATAAAGTTGTTTTATTTACCTTTGTGATGGTCGTTGATGGCTTGATGGAATGGAGTGGCCGGTTTCATCAGCATTAAACACTTGATGAGGAACGTAACCTTCTTCTTTCACTATCTTGAGGAATGATGCCTTGTAGGTGCTTTCTCTGCTATCATTTTACCTTGTTCCTCATCAATTGTGTTCTGTTTAGCTGAGTTGCTTTTTACATCAAGTGTACAGATGGCTTGTGCGGGTTATTTGTGGAGCCTGATTGATGGGAATTTTAACCTTGCCGTCTACACTCTGCCTTTGAACTATAAAAGTTGAAACGAGTCCAAAGTTCACTGTTTTCTATCCACAAAATTTCACTGCTTTCTATCCACAAAACAAGCCGGCTGCCATTTTCTTATGATGAGAACGGGCTCGTTCACGAACGACACATCACTCATTGTGGCAGCTCTGTGTGTATCCCGAAAAATAGTCTGTCTGCCAAGGTAAAGTAGTCAAATTTAACATTCGTAAACTGAAAAGTCCGTAAGCCAAGTGGTTCGTAAACCGAGGTGTCACTGTATAAAAATAAAAATAGAAAAATGCGATGTGGGATAGCCCTCTTGAAGCTACTAAAAATTATTTTTTTTAATTGTATGTATGGCATTGCATATATTTGAATATTTGAATGACTCTGTGTCTTTGTGTTGTCATATTATTTGTTATTTAGTTTTTTTGTTCTTTTGACTTCAGATGATGGCGCCGCAAGAGTGACTACCTTTCCAGCCGCTCATGTATTTTGTTTTTCTACTTCTTTCATCTTTTTTTCATAACTTTGCTGCTGTGAAATGTAAATTTCTCCACTGTGAGACGAATAAAGGTGCATCCATTCAAATCCAATTTAATTTATTAGCATGTTTTTAATGTGAGTAAATAATTCCCATAAAATTGTGATGAGCACAAATCAAAAATTAGATGAAATGTTTTCATCATTCTTTTGCATTCACCTCAAATTGTTTGAGCTATTATGAATCATAAAAAAAGAGTATGTTATTTCATACAATATAATCAAAAAAAGTATCTCATGTTTTCATTCGTTAATTCATTTTGATAATTTTTGATTTTATTGGAGCACCATTCCCAAATTTGTTCGGGTCTTGGTTTTTCTTGCAGGGGGTGCCAATCAATAAAGCGCTGGTCAGACCTCCGGCAATGTTTTTCCCTCATTTGCCTTTTGGACAGCCGCCCCCATTTCAAGCTTAGACAACTCCAGACCCATATAATTTAGGAATTAACACTTTTTTTCTGATGTTTCTTACACTGCATTGAATGTTTATGTAGTCCTAAAACTCAATATTCTGCGGGTCCTGGAATTTGAATGAAAATGACAAAAAACCCTGGCACTGCAGTGGACACATTTTTGCACATCATCTGGCAGTGAATAAGTTAAACATTAAAATTAAAATAATTCATTATCTTATCATCAAAATAAATGATTTTAAATATTTGCCATGTACTAAAGAAAATGGTGCCGGCCTATTGACGTTACCCGTTTGCTTTATGGCAGTAACCACCCCCATCCTACCTGTGCGGCGCCGTGTGACCCGAGGGCTGCAGGTAAACAGAGGGCGTATATGCGGGGTGGGCCGGGCGCCATGCCTCGTGACCCGCCACTGGCATGTTGTGTTGGTACTGGAGAGGATTGAAGAGATGACAAAAAATAAATTGATTCACATCAAACCCAAGTCGGCACATATGACGAAAGTGTCGGTATATGCATGTGGGTGTGTGTATTTAAGTATATGGTCCGAGGTCACTCACAGCATGTAGGCTGGGATCAGGGCTGTCATGAAGGGAACGCAGAGAAAAAAAATGAAAACAATCAGCAATCGCAGATTAATTTTGTAGTTTCATTTCATGTACAGTTAATACCAATGTGACTCATCGCCTGACCAACTTTGTGTGTTTCTAAAGGATCCCGGTTACTCCTTGCGTAATCAGCAGCAAAGGTCAGATGACATCATTGTATGATCTGTGCTTGTTTTTTTATTTAACTTGAATTGGAGGTTGGGGGGAATTTAACCTCGGCAGCTTCATGTCAGCTTTTGAGGTAATTTAAGTAGTCAATGCTTTCTGAACAACAGACCGACCAATCACGGGCACCGTAATTCCACTCAAATGACACCACTTGGTCAATCAAATCAAATTTGTGAATGAGGTGGGCAAGTGGTAATGAGGAGAGAAATCAGAGGAAGGACGTGCTTGGTAAACAGATCACATACCTGTCAACCTTGGCTAATAACTGTCCTTATAAATGATTACAATTGCCATATAAAAGTTGTAGTACGCTGTGAAATGTAAATGTAAATTTCACCACTGCGAGACGAATAAAGGTACATCCAATCCAATGCAATTATTTGAAATTATAAAATAAAAAACATTAATACAAGTGGAAATGCAGACAGATTACCGCGCATGTGCACATTATGCTTTTATCAATTCGACCGTATGCTGCGATTAAAAAAATTAATACGATCGAGCTTTTTGCTGGTTTGCTGTGACAATAGTAGCGATCGGCGGCGGCATTGTCGTTGGCTACCAGCAGTTCAGACCAACTGGATTTCAGCCTAAATAGCGTTTGTACGATCGGTTCACAATTTTTTATTCATGTATAAAAGTTGTAGTGTGCCGTACATTATTTGAAATGATTAAAAAAAACTATAAAATACTGGGAAAATGTATAAGTTGACAGATATGAGATCGTGTTTTTCCATGAAACAAATAAAAAGTTTAAAGCTGTTCAGCGGTTAATATCACAGTATTGACTATTAAACAAATATATATGCAATTTTAGCAACTGAAATTAAAAACAAAATGAATCCACAGAATTTTGACAAAACTCAAGGGGAAAAAAGATACGATCTTTAATATCTGTTCACAACTCCCTAAAATATTTTGCCACATTGCTGTCATTTCTTGTATTTCGTTGTCATTCAATGAATAAATTCATATCTGTAAAAGTAGCCAGGCTTTTACTCATTTTCGATGTTCAAACAAACAAATAACGGAACACATTTATGTGACTTAAATGCAACGCTATTCGAATGTCTTCATTGTGAATGATTCAAGTCGGGATGAAACGATACGGAAATGTTCCGACAAGTAAAGTTTGCGCGAGCATTAAAAAAATGCTACCCTCTTAACAGAGAAACTGTTAACAGCAAAGTAATTATAGGTGTTTAATGAGAAGTTCTTCCATTAAAAATAATCCGACCACGTCGAACAAACATATACTTTTTTTTACCCTATTCAAATTTGTCACCATTCATGGTAATTATGATGTTTAAACGACAAATCGCAGAATGACGGACAGCACATCACAGTCTTTATCTGACGTGACCACTCGCTTTTAATAAACACAATCATTTGCACATATATTTGTGACCATCTGCGTAGTCTCAGCCACAATGCCTCGAACGCAGTCAGCAATTATATTAAGTGCATGTCTATATAATAGCATCCGTGTGGGTTTTTCGGCGTTACCTGATGTGGGGCGGCCTGGCTGGAGAAATGGCAGCAACTAAAAGGGCGACACACGAACAATGTTAGCAACGAACAAGTGCGTGGACTCTAGCTCACCATGTTTTGTCACTTATGTCAACTTGGTGTTGAAAAGTGTATATAAGTGGAGCTTCAATCTTAAACGTTAGGAATGTGAGGAACTTTGTTGAGGCTATTAAAGTAAATTATCAGCAAGCATGAGACGTTTGTTCAAACGAATCCGGTAACTGATAAATTTAAGACGTCGTCCCAGTGCTTCTTCTTTATTCAAAAGTATTGTATTAAATTAGGATTATACAAACAGCAGTGCTTTTTTTGCATCCATCATATAATGAGATCCAATAAAAGGTGTGTATTAAAAATGATGCCATTAGAGGGTAGAGTTATTGTAACGTTATCAGGGAACACACTAAAATGTGTTCCCTGACAAATAGGGTAAATACGAGGGGAACAAGTGACCAAAAGTGCTGGGATCAGCATAGGAAGTGTCATAACAAAAATACCAAAGATTTTCCCCGGGTGTGTACAAATGTGTTCACAGAACAAATTCCACTTTAATTCAAACAATCCTCGGAATTCTTAATGCTTTTTTTTTTCGTAACACAAGGATTGTTTTCAATAAAATACAAAATACAATAAAATAAATAATATATACACATCTATCTATCTATCCATCTATCTATATCTATATATCTACATCTATCTACATCTATTTACATCTATATCTACATCTATCTATCTATCTATCTATCTATCTATCTATCTATCTATCTATCTATCTATCTATCTATCTATTCCACACAACCCAACATTAACTGACTAAATAAAAATGAAATAAGGCAGAGTGTGCCCCCAATGAAAACAAAAACCCACTCTAAAATTGAATTAAAGTGTAACGAATATAAACAACAAATGTAAAACAACTGACAAATTAACAATCCAAAATTATGTCTCTGTTATAATTGCATGCATTTTTTACCCCACTGCAGACTCCACCCGCATTAATAAACATTGAGTGAACAACGCCATGACGGTGTCAATCAAAACTAATCATGATTACATTTGTTAATATACATTAATGTTTTGCATTGTTAGGTTGAAATATTACAAGGCAATTTCCTTCAGCATTTAATTGTACAAATGTTTGTAATGTTGTGGTCGAAGAGTGTAAAGAAGCTAAATGCTATGACTCTGAGGCATGTAGCAGGTTCCGATAGTTCACAGGGGTTGTATGTACGCAATTGTTTACACAGAAAAGACTCACCTTTGCCCAGTGACTGTGTGCGGGAGGGGTATCGTTTGCTCGGCCGTCTCTCAAACGTACAGGCTCTCCTTAGTCGGCTTCCGTGAGTCGCCTGGTACTCCGTTTTCCCGCTGAAATTGACAGACGTCAGGAATTAGGGATTTGATTGCTTGTTATTACCGCAACTGGAGCGACGGCTCGTGGATGAGGACATTGGAAATTGAGTTAGCACTGAAAGTAAATTAAAACGGCATTGTCATTTAATGTAATAAATTATCCACATTCACAATATTCCGATTTAAGTGAATAAGTCCACTTTCCCCATCAGGCTAATTAAATTGACATTATGAATCTCTTTCACTCAAGATGTTGCTACCTTGTAAGAACAAATGTTGTGACTCGGTTGCGGCCTGTGACGCTGCTTTTAAAAATAACAGCAAGTGCCTGTCAAGTCAGAGTATTTGCTTTCATAAAAGTGAGAAGGAAAACAATACGAAGATCATATCTCTGTCGCCATAGGAACAACTCCTCGTAACCATAGATACAAAGTCACCATAGACACAATACACACATCATTTAGTTTGTTTGTTGCTGATGGTTTACTTTCATAATTGTGTTCTCAGGAGAATTTATTTTTATATTTTTTTAATGCAATTTGATATATTATACTCATTAGAATATATTTGAGGGGGAAAATATTCAATTTACGCACTGCTGTATGATTGTGTTTTATCCCATGAGGAGAATCAGATGACAAAAAAGCAGGCCTGCGAGAAGAAATTCTGAGTGAAAGAAGCACGCAAATACGGCGACAGCGCCCTGCTCAAGGGCACTTTGATAGTCGCCATATAACAGACGAGTTTCACTCCCAACAACTTTCTGCTATTTTTCCATTTTTGTTCACAGCAGACCTCAAAAACATATTTTTTGTTAGATTTTATTTCAAAAGTGATACGTTGTAAATTGACAAAATTCAGTTTACCTCATTGATGGAGAATAAGAAGTTATCATATTTAAAAGTTTCATGCTGTTATATGCTTAGTCAACATGTGTGACTCGACTACACAATTGAAGCACAGGCAACCTGGGGTCAATCTGAGGTCAACAGACACAGCTTGTTAAAATGTCATCTTCATCTAGGAGATCTGGCCTTGTACAGAATTTAGGACTTGGGAAACTCCTTTATCACAGGAGTAATTTACGACTTGAAACTCCTTCACAAGAAGAGCTCATTAGCCAGGTTACAAATTTATCAGTTCATGGAAAAGACAATGTTTTATTGCTTACAGCTGTTGGGGCTTAGAACGTTCCAGGGGCGTTGCATTCTAATTAAGAAAACTATGTTTTACTAATGTTTCACTTTAATTTGCATATACTCTCAATAAATAGCTTGACAGAGGGCTGCAGAATTGAGGCGTCTGTCACGAATGGCTGCTTTTCCTGCTGGCAGTAAAAAGACAATCTTTCTGGGTTCGAGTCGTTGTCCACATTGTCCGATAGAACATCTCTGAAACTCATTCACTGCTAGACGACAATGCGTCCAGTGCCAGGGTTTTTGTCATTTTCACTCAAATTCCAGGACCCACAGCCTATTGACTTTTAGGACTACATGACAATTGAATTCAGCGTAAGAAACGTTACACTCTCTTCTTTCATAAGAAAAAAAGAGTTAATTCCTAAGTAATATGGATCTGGAGTTATCTGACCTTGAAATGGAGGCGGCTGTACAAAATACAAAACAATGCATATATTGATTTATATAGAGCTGAAGCTGGAACAAAGCACTAACATGGAAAATAGGGGATGATGCCCCCTTGTGGAAGGGAAAAATATAGCCAGAGGCCATGGCCAGCGTGATATCAGCACCCAAACAAGAAAAAACAAAACAAACAAATTCGGTAATGGCGCTCTACATCATATTTTCAATTGCCGAATACAACTGCGAATCGCATTGAATGAGTTAAGGATATCTTAACATCGAGATTTTTTTTCCGGCTAAATTATCACCACACCACGTTGCGTCAGTAACGAGGCGAGTGATGAGGGCTACCTGAATCTGAAGCGAGAGCCAAGTCGTGTGAAGTCGCTGCGCCCTGGCTTGCCCGTGGTTGGCTGGCGTAACCGGAAAAAGGCGTGACTCTCCACGGCGCACTTCCAAACGTGCTTGCAGCTCTTGGCGCTGGCCAGCTGGAACATAAAAGTGTGTTCCTGCTCCCGGCCCTTCAAAGCAGAAACAAAAATGTACCGGTAGATTTGTAGCGTGGCCAACATTGACCTCATTGAGATGTACGTGAGCATGTGTTTGCTTGCAGACACAAACCTGGTCATCATCTTCTACTACCACCAGAGTGAGTCGACTCTTTTTGAAGTCTAGACGTGTGATTTTAGGCCTAAATGTGACAGAAATGCAATTAAAATACCGTATTTTCTGGTGTAAAAGGAGTATAAGGCGCACCCCCAATGAATGGTGTAGTTTCACACTATAACTGAAATGTATGAAAACTAAATTAAAATATAAAGGCTAAAGTTTTGAAAACAAATATTGTGAATGTTGAATTTTTTTCAGGTACATGATTGATTATTGCTTTTTATTTTGACCGTTATTTTTAAATTCAATCAGAATCAGAAAGCCTTTAATAGTTATCAATGGGTCATAAATACAGTCATAAATCACATATTAAACGCACATTTGTAGCTATCATGTATTCATCTATATTTTTGTACTGTATTTTGCGGTGTATAAGGCGCACCGGAGTAAAAGGCGCACCCCCAATGACTGAAAAAGGTTTTCAAAATATAATATATAAATGTAACTTTTTCAAATATAAGGCACACCACATTATAAGGCGCTAGAGCAGAGGTTGGGCTCACGCACTACTTCGACAGGGGGAAATTGAGTCGTGGCTGCTGACAGTAGTTGCGAGGACCTGTAGTGGCTCAACTTCACATATAAGGCTCACCAGAGTATATGGCGCTGGGTCATCCTTTGAAGAAGAAATAAACTTTTGGGCGCACCTTATACACCGGAAAATATGGTAAATGTATTGTTTGGGCAAAAATATACCACACAAATAAATACATAGATAAATAAACAAACAGACAAATAAATACATAAATGAACAGACAAATGCATATACAAATAAACACAAACAAATACGTAAACACAAAAATAAATAAACAAACACATAAAGATAAATAAACACATGTAGATATAAACACATAATAAATAAACAAATATACAAACAAACACATTAATTAATTAATTAATTAATTACTTAAACAGTTTTAAATATTGCCAATTCTTCAACAAATTATTAAAACAAATATGATGCAAAAATATAAAATGTATTATTTTACTCATTATTTTCAGTGGGTCCGGTACATTGATTTTTTTAAATGCTGAAAATTCCAATTAAATAAACTTTGTATTTTTGTGACGTTCGCAGAGTGTCTAAAAAAAAAACACATGACTATTTGACCCCTTGCTTCTAAAACTGTTTTACGACGGACAGACAATAAATCACATGTTCACTACCAAAGCGCTAATGTAGTCACTGCTGGGTAAAAAAAATAAAATTAAATTAAAAAAACAATAATCTCTGCAGCCTATGCTTGTGTATAAATACCCGAACCATGCTAGCGTTGAGCTATTTATTTACATTTGAGGCGCACATCAGCCGGTACGATGCGCTCTGCTTTTTCGTCTGGCTGAAATCCACCAGGTGATTTTCGCTTGAGCCGTGAAACGAGTTTGAAACTCGTATAACTTCATTCAACGCCAAGGTGACAATCAACAGTGTGAAAATTCCGCTTATAACATGGCCTCTCCGATACTTGCCACTTGATCAAATGTCTTGATATTTAAATTCCTCAAATAGCACAGCAGAAAAAACAGCAGGGGACACCCCGCATAAATAGTTGACATTTTGCTTCTGAATCACACCCGTTTTGAGTGCATATAGGAAGATGATGAAAGAATTCTTACCAAAAGAACAACCCGATTTTGTTGGAGCCCTCAAACACAAGGATACCAGTAGGAGTGAGACCGAGGGCGTAGTCACAACCGTCTCTTCCCTGATGACACCACACGCACATTTAACACTCCAAAATACAAAGAGTGTGAAATCCATAAATGTATAAGTCTCACTTTAACAAAGTGCATATCGACACCGTAAAGCTCCAACCACTTGCATTTGTTGAGAAAGGAGATTTCGGCTTGCGATGGACTCTTGCCCCTGAAAAGGAGACGTGGATTATGATATCAGGAAAATACTTTGGTGATGGGGCTAACTTCTGAAACCAGAAAAGCCAAGGACAGTGATACCTCATCTTACGAACGCTTTAGTTCACGAACTTTTTGCCTTACGAACATTAAAATCTCGAGAATATAATCTTGGCATACAAACTAGTTTTCGGGAAGAACACCGAACCACACGGTCGAACAGCGCCACGGTGGCTGGCGGACTAGTTTTCCACACCCACTTTCTTTCAGTGCACTCAATGCAGACGTGGTTTGTTATGGAGTGGAATACTTTTGCTTTTTTTGGGACCGAAAAAGACCCCGCCACAGGCGAGTGTTAAGTCGAAGAGGACACAAAAGAAAATTACGGTCGAAGAAGGAGAAGAAGGAGGAGATCATCGAAAAACACGAGCGAGGCGTGCGTTTGTGTGACTTAGCGTCCCAGTACCAGTATGCTAAGTCGACCATTGCTACGTGTAGCTAAGGTTGTTTTTGTGTTGTCTAAGCAACGGTCTCAGGCAATAGAAGAGGTAAAAAAACCTTCAGTTGATTTGGATTAATGAAAAGCAGCTAGCAGGGGACAGTGTGAGTGAGGGTATTATCGCCGAGAAAGCACGGCAACTTCACTCCGATATCATCAAGAGGCAAGCAACTACATAACCTACCATCAAAAAGGTAAATAAAACGACTGCATTATACAGTACAGTTTATTTCTTTAATTACAGTACAATAGCACATGTATTATACATACAATAAGGTATATTTTGTGTAGTTTTAAGGCTTATTTAGTAGAAAATTATGTTTTATGGGGACCTGGAAACGGATTATTCTCATTTTTAATGGTTACTTATGGGAAATAAATGTTTGGCAGACGAACTTTTCGCCTTAGACACACTTTCTGAGAACCAATTAAGTTCGTAAACTGAGGTATCACTGTAATACGGCGGGGTCCAGGTTGCTGCACATGCGCAGTAAGTTGTCTGGATTTCCACCTGTTAGCATTTTTTATCATTTCAAATAATGTACGCCGTTCTCCAACTTTTATACGGGAATTGTAATCATTTATACGAGCAGCTATTAGCCAATGTTGACAGGTATGAAACTCAAACTTGCGTCATTTTCATCTTTTGTTGAGCGACGTCTAACTCCTGGAAATGCTTGGGAGTATCCTCACGAAACGACTGTAGTTTTCTTTTACTTTTCACACCTTTTGTTGATTTTTCAGATGCCATTACACGACAATGATAAAAACGACACGAACTCTTGAGTCTCGATTCCAGGAATGAGCTGTCACTCCCGATTACAGGAAAGACTGTACCGTGCGCGTGCACAATTCGTCGAAAGAAAGCTAACTGCTACTAGCACTGTGCTCATTAATGATGGGAATTCCGGCTCCTTTCAGAGAGCCGGTTCTTTTGGATCAGCTCACTAAAAAGATCCGGCTCTTTTAGTTCCTAAATGGCTCCTCAGTTTTTTTCTTGCTCAAATTAATTAACTACCAAAAATCATGTAAAATTATGTTAAAAACAAATTACTCATATCATACACTATAATATATAACATATAAATAAAAATAAATAAACATATAAACAAAAAAAAAACACAAATACACTATATCAAATATTTTTATTTATAAGGTTTATATATATACAGTAAAGTCTCGTTATATCGATATTCAAGGGAGTCCGAAAAAATATCGATATAACCGGGACTATCGATATATCCGACCCTGTTTGCATCCCATTTCCGGCTCCTTCTCGGGAGCCGGCTATCTCACTTCATAGATCCGGCTCTAAGAACCGGCTTGTTCGCGAATGACACATCACTCGTGCCCATCACCCGTTCTCGTGTTTTGAATTAACGTTGTGGACAGTACTTTCTATTTTGTCCATTTTGGATGTATTGTTTTTATTGGAAACGCTAATGTTCATGATTAAACCCGTAACCCGGAATGGGATAACAAAAACCGTAGTTTTTACGGCAAACCTGGAGTAGTTGGCAGGTATGCGTTTGTCCTTGAGTGGTTCAGTGGGTTCAATGAAACGACATGATATGTAATCTAATCCCAGATGGGAGCGATCATAGCGCCACTGTGGTTAAATACTGACCAGAATCAATTTCGACCCTCCTTGGATTAATCCCCCTTTAATCCTTCACACAGACCAGCGAGAGTGTGGTTTGCTTAGTGACTGAACTCGCGGAGGAAAAGGAGATGGACAAAACGGCAACTAGTCAACTCCCACCTGAGATCCAGCCACCTGGTGAAGATGTCGGCCTCCATAGCCTCACTTTGTTTCGGGGTGAAGCGGAACTCCGACACCAGCTCGGGAGAGTGATCCAAGGGATCGCAGTCTCCCAGCTCACCTGGACATTAAAAAAGTAACACAACAATGAAAACAAAAGAAGAGCAACGCGTCCCTGCCTGGGTATTTCTGTAGAATAATATAAACTAATATATGAATTTCATCACTAGAGATCAGAGTTTCCCAAACTCCATCCGAAGCGGTTTCAGCAAACTAATAAAAAAAAAATATAATGTTTGCAGTCCTGTTGGCTTCAGTATCTTGCTCACCTCTGCATCACCAATCGAATCAATAATCCTTTACTAAAATAGCAAACCTGTCAATTTATACGTTTTTGCCATATTTTATATGTTTTTTTTTTTATCATTTCAAATAATGTATGGAATACTACAACTTTTATACGGGAAAAATAATTGGAAGCCAATCTTACAAAGACCATTTTGGTCAAAAGGTTTCTCCAGCCATCATCTGTATTTCTTAGAAGGTGTCAGGCGTTTCGTTCCTCATCCGAAGAGCTTTGTCAGCGACCTAAATTTGTGTTGGTAACTCTGGCCCTATGGCGGTGCCAGACCTCTGCTCTGATAGGTCCCTGCCCTAAGTTTGGGGGAGCAGTAGACTACTCACTGAAGCTAATCGTATTTGACGACAGTGAGGTTAAAATCTTAGCTAAAAAAATAGATGGTTTGAAAGGGGAGTAAAAGAAGCAATTTTTGTAAAACAGAGTCTGCTGTTCCCCCAACCTTAGAGCAGTGGCCTATCAGAGCAGACGTCTGGCACCGCCACCTCTGTCCATTAGGAATATAAATAGGGCCAGACTTACCAGCACAACTATAGTTTGCTGACGAAGCTCTGCAGATGAGGAGGGAAACGTCCGACACCTTCAAAGAAGTACAGATGACGGCTGAAGAAACCTTTTCAATCGATGTACGACTAAGAGCCAACACAGACGAAAGACCATTTTGGCTAAAATCCAGTTTGTCTCGACTGCTTGTAGCAAACGACAATGTGACGCCGATCGCTACTACTGTCACGGCAATCCAGCAAAAGTAATCCTCAATCGTATATTTTTCTTATCGCTCCATCAGGTAGGATTGATAAAAGCATAACGTGCACATGCGCGGTAAGCTCTGCGCCTTTCCGCTTGTGTTAGCATTTTTTTTAATCAATTCAAATAATGTACAGCATACTACAACTTTTATACAGGAATTGTAATAATTTATAAGGGAAGCTATTAGCCAAGGTGGACAGGTATGGAATAGACTTTGATTTGTATCATCACTGCAAAAGTATAATTTTTTTGTCATCTATTTGGACGTAAATGTATGTAATGCAAACATTGTGTTGGGTGTAAAAATCCGATTTCAGAAAGCTGTACTGTGGTTTGCACACTGATTTGTGATAAGTGCATTAAATCATTTTTTGCCAAGTAACAAAATCGATATATTCCATACCATTTAAAATATTGATTGAACAAAACAAAAAAAATGGAATAATCTTGGAGGTTAAGTCTACTTACTTTGCAAACAATAGGCGGCCAGTTCTACTGAGACATCATATGGACTTTTCAATCTGAAGACAGGGCGGAAGGAAAAAGGGGGTGGGAAGAATTATATGATGAACTGCTTTCAGTGGGAGTGCCCTACACACACTAGCCGAGTCAAATACAATTATCTATGTGTGAATGTGCATGTGAGTGTGTGTGCGCGTGTAAAAGACAAGCAACCCCTTTCCTAAAATAATCACCTTTTCAGATCCTGATCTTGAGTGTTATAATAAAGCTGGACTCGGGGGGATCTGTGGCCCAGATAGAGCTGGAACATAGAGATCGGATACACGCTTCTGTGTGCATGTCTGTGCCCGAGCATATACGTACATGTGTGCGGGTGTGCGTGTGTGTGAATGCGTGTTTGTGTGTGTTTTAGACACTGACTATCCACAAGTCAAACAAACGCTCCATTTCCAACTGTCAGCCAACAAGCACCAATCAACCACATTCCGAGTGTCACCTTGATGTAATGTCAATACAGACGTTCCCCAACTTACAAACAAGACACGTTCCGAATGGTAATTCGTAAGTTGAATTTGTTCGTAAGTTGCTTCAATGCTATATTTTGTATGGAATTTATGTTTCGACTTTGTTTGAGGTTTATATAAGTATGTTTAAGGCTTGTAGAAGTAACCTGTATTGGTTTGTACCGAAAAATAAACATTGAATTAAATATATGCTCAATAAAGATATGTTCACGTATAACTGGAGAGAATGCTACATATGTTAGAGAAAGAGAGAGCTCTCACAGCGCCTAACGTCCATATTAGCGGCGGAAAGTAATACTACTCCGAAAAAGGCGCGCAATACAAAATCTAACTTACAGCATCTCTGTCCGAACATTTTTCGACATACCCGCAAAAATGTTCCTATGTACCGTTGTTTATAACTGGAATGGTCGTAAGTAGGGGAGTGTATTGATAAATGAATACATGTTTCCTGTAGGTTCGTAGTGGGATATTTAGTGGAGAACATGCAAACTCCACATAGGGAGGCCAGACCTGGTCTGGAACTTACGACCTCTGCACTGTGAAGCCGGCGTGCTGGCCACTTGACTACCGGGTTGCCCGTACTATTATATAATCTTAATAAATAATAGTAGGTCTGTACTCCCACTCCATGAAAAATAAGGGGAAATGAGGTATACAATTCCAGAAAAGAAAGGAAAAACACAAACTAGAAATACAGTAAAGTCTCGTTATATCGATAGTACTGCTTATTACGATACTATTTCTATGAACGCAAAGAGAAAATTTACATGCCGCAGGATCGGATATATCGATAGTCCGGTTATATCGATATATTTTCCGACTCCCGAGAATATCGATATAACGAGACTTTACTGTAAATAAATTACACAATTTGATGATATTATCCATTGCTTCGAACGATTTTATACAATAAACGACAGGTGTCAAAGCCAAGGCCCGAGGGCCAAAAATGGTCTGCCACATCGTTTTATTTAGCCCGTGAAAGCAAATCAAACTTGTGAAATTCCATGTTTGCTAAAGTGCGAACCAAAATTTCAAACTGTCCCATGTAAACCACTATAATAATCGTTATTTTTTTTACTTTTTTTAAAACTAGTGATACGTTCATTTGTTGTGCGCTGTATATGTATTATGTGGAGGGGATAAAACATTCTAATGGTTTCCCCAAATTCATAACGGCGCCCTACAATGTTGCCATTGGCAAAAAATGACTTTGACACCCATGCAATAAACTGAAAACTGTTATTTAATTAAAAATAAATTGAATAATAAACAAATTAAAACCAAATACTTGCATGTATGGACAAATTTTGTCCTTATTTAAAAATAGCATTTTTATGTTTCAGAAATGTGTGGTCCTCCGGAAGTACTTTTTGAAAAATGTTGCCTCCAGCGTTTGAGTTGCGAAGTTACAAAGCCCCACAAATTGGTATTGCTAATTAATACTAAAATAACAACTTTTTTTTAAACTGTCGATGCCTGCAGCAGTCTCCACTACCGTGGGAAAATACAGACGCCATATTCACTATGTATTAATAATAAGTATTTGAGATTGCGTGATCACGACCAAAGGAGTATAAAAGGGTCATTATATTAATTCCATAGCAATAAAAGCGCATTCCAAGTGGTGTGCGTGGCCTTTATGACGTCATGATTTCCATGTGCAAGGAAGACTTACTTGCCAGACAAAATATCCTGTCGAAGCTGCAGTACAAACAGATACCTGCAGTGAGAGTGACATGTTTAAAGATTGTAACGTAACACATTTTTTGGATGTAATACAATTGTCCTTGCTTTGTTTAGTATACAGTGATACCTTGGCTTACGAACTCAATTGGTTCCCAGAAAGAGTAAGGTGAAAAGTGTGTATCCCAAAAATTAATTTCCCATAGGAAACCATTAAAATGAGAATAATGCGTTCCCAGGTCCCGATAAAACATAGTTTTTGTACTTTATAATTTTCTAGGCCTTAAAACTACACAAAATAGACCTTATTTTATGTATAACAAATGTGATGTGGTATTATAATTAAAGAAATAAACTGTACGGTAGAATAAAGTCATTTTATTTACCTTTGTGATGGTCGTCGGTGGCTTGATGGAATGGATATCTTTTTGCATAGTGTCTCAAGGAGCTCTGGGTTGTACATCTTGGAAGTTGTGATATTGCAACAGCAAAAGATGCACGCAGACACACTAGAAACATCATTAATAGCTGGTTCCCTTGCTTGTCTTTTCATTTCAAATTGAACTGATGGCAAGTGCGAGTTATTTGTGGAGCCTAATCGATGGGAATTTTAACCTTGCAGTCTACACTCTGCCTTTGAACTATCAAAGTTGAAACGAGTTTTCTATCCATTTTGTCAGTCTTTCTCTGTCGTCTGCCTGTCTCTTTCATGTTTAAACCACCTCCCCTCACTGCTGCGTTCTTGACCAATCACGTGGCTTTAACCGACGACTGGGGGCGGGGAATAGAGGACCAAAACAAGCCGGCTGCCATTTTCTTTGAGGAGAACGGGCTCGTTCGTGAACGGCACATCACTTATTGTGGCAGCTCCGTGTGTATCCCGAAAAATAGTTCATATGCCAAGGTAACATTTTCATAAATTTAACGTGCGTAAACCGAAAGGTTTGTAAGCCAAAGGGTTCGTAAACCGAGGTATCACTGTACTTTGTTCTGGAAAGTCTATTTGGATTTTTTTATTTAATTGTTTTTTTAACAATCCCATTCGGCTCATAGCCGCAAAGTAATTAGCCTTGCATCCCTGCTGGACATCCTCCTCCTTCGCCTCATCAACATTAGTAATGCTCAAGGCCAGTAGAGATTTCTTATTCTTACCTTGTGAATTCTTCACGCAGGTTATTTGGCTCTGAGGAGTAAAACTTCACTCGGAAGAAGAGTCGGAATGGCGGACCATCTAAATGACGGAAGATAATTGTTTCATTTATGACCTTTGCTCTTCCAAACGCGATGTGAATACGCACAGTGAACACTATTAGGAAAATGAGCACACTTAACTCACTCACTGCCATTTCCGAATTTATTCGGGTGACAATAAAGCGCTGGTCAGACCTCGGGCAATGTTTTTTTCCCAGCATTTGCCTGCTCTCCATGTTAGCGCTTTGCTATAGCTTCAGTTGTTGTTAAAGCACTATATAAATCAATATGTATATATTGTATTTTGTACAGACTCCCCCATTTCAAGTTCAGATAACTCCAGACTGATATCATTTAGGAATTAACTTTTTTTTCTGATGACAGAAGAGAGTCTAAGGTTTCTAACGCTATATGAATGTTTATGTAGTCCTAAAACTCAATAATATGGGGGTCCTGGAATTCAAGTAACAATGACAAAAACCCTGGCACTGGAGTGGAAACATTTTTGCACATAGCTGGCAGTGAATGAGTTAAGTATGTTTCTTTTTCAGTTTAAAATTGAACTGGACACTTAACATTTAGCATTTTATCAACTTTATATCTTATTCAGTACATTCCTTATGAGAGAAAAAAACAAAGCGGCCAGCACATTAAAGGACTAAGTTTTGAAAATTAACATTCAAAATATTCAATATTTAACATTTAAAAAGCAAGAATATATTGATTTCATCAAATTTATTTCAGAAATTTGTTCTGGCCTGATCTGGCCAGTGTCAGTTAACCTCAGGTGGTTGAGCTGTCACGGATTGCTGGCATTTCAATTCATTTCAATGGAGCGAGATGATTTGCAATGTCAGTGTTGGTCAAAGAACAAATTCATTTCATACCTCCAGGCACATTTATCTTTAAAATTGCAGTTTCTCTTTACATAAATTATAATACACATGTCACAATGTCGTTTGCAGATGTCACAATGTCGTTTGCAGGTTCGTGAATAACCCCCTTAACCCTCACCACCACCACTATTTGTGTCAATTACAGATGCGCTTGTATTGTATCCCTTCCAAATGCGCAAACAGTCTGTTTACATCCTCTTTCCCTTGCGACTGTATCACATTTCATGTTCACATAGCAGAGCAAACAAGGGTACGGCTCCAAATGCTAATCACCATGTCCACGTTTGATAATGTGCCACCTGCTCCCTCCACGTGCGAGTGCACTTCAGGATTCTTCAATACAAAGGGTGGGGGGGGGGGTGAACTCACCTCGAATTTGTTTCTTGATTTGCTTGGACACGTCCAACCAGTGCTGAAAGAGCACCAAAGTGAGAATTAGTGTGTACCATAAACAAGGTAGTTGACGTGCGTGTCAAGGACTCACTGAAACTTGGTCTGCGTCCATGTACTGCAGCCCAAAGTAATCCGCCTCCACCAGATCTATGTGATATATGATTTGGTCAAAAAGGTCCTGGCCTTTGCTTTTGCTCTACAACAGAAGAACAAAAAAGTGAATTGTTTCCTAAAAGGGGCTTTGTGAGTGTTGAGTAATCTGATCTTTTCGTGGTAAAATGACTTATTAAAATCATTTTTGGCCAGGTAACGTGAAGCAAAACAGCCATATTACAATATTTCCAGAGCAGAAAGACTTGTCATCAGTAATCCATCCATTTTCTATGCTGCTGATCCTCATTAGGGTTAGCCAGAGTCTTTCCGAGCTAACTTTGGCCATGAACAAGGGTACAACCTGGACTGGTCGGACAGTTGACAATTGCAGCGGCATACAACAACATAAACTAGGACTTGTAAAAACACTATATATTTTTTTCAATTTAATATACACAATTTTTTTTCCAGGTTCCTTTCACACGTATTTTATAACAAACACAACACAGGCAACAAATCAGAATCAGAATCAGAATCAGAATCATCTTTATTGCCAAGTATGTCGAACACACAAGGAATTTGTTTCCGGTAGAACACGCTGCACTAGTATCGTCGTCAAAAAAAAACTGCTAAGTGGCACTATACAGTTCCATTTTGGCTACTGTTGAAATATGTATATAGTAATTATAGTATAGTAATTAATATGTAATATAGTAATGGCAAATGAACCATGAATGAATATGAATGACAGTTTATGTAACTGGTTCGATTTGTTCATACGGTGACTTGCAGTTTTAACGGTTGACTGTTATAACTTTACAGAATTCTAAAAGTGTGGTGGAAATATAAGCCAGTAGATTTTAAATCAGACGAAAGCAATGATGGAAAAATATGTTTTTTTTAATCACCTCACATTTCATGAAACAATATGTAAATGTATCGACTGCACTGAACTTATCTAGACACCAAACAAATAAACAAACAAATAACCCTCGTCACCATTAACTCTCTAAAGTCTAAACAGTAACCCAAACCTAACTGTATAGTGCCTCTTGGCTATTTTTCACAACCCTGTGGAACAGCATCCCATTATAATCATTGTAGTTCCAGCTCTGTACTTTCTTGAACCACTGTCTGCTTGATACTTTGCACATTGTCTCACACTTGTAGCTGAGAGGTACCATTTACACGACGGAAAAAGATTAGATTAGCCTTTATGAGTGTCCTCCATACTCATTTGTCATGTCTTTTTCATGACGATACTGGCAGCGTGTTCTACCAGAGACAGATTCCTTGCGTGTTCTACATACTTTGACAATAAAGATGATTCTGATTTGATGGTCACTGGTTTGAATTTTGAGACCAGCAAAACACTCCAATGTCATTTGGGGAAAAAAATCTTATTTAAAAAACAATCAACAATTAATTCTACATAACACAAATGTTGGAATGAATTATTTTGCCTATGCTTTATATAAGTAATGACATATTGTGATTCTGTTGAGTCAGTGATTCTCGTGAACTCTTGGTGTTGGATTTAGGTCAAATTCAGAATAGTGTGATACCTTGGTTTACGAACTTAATTGGTTCCCAGAGTGTATAAGGCAAAAAGTATGTATCCCAAAAATTAATTTCCTATATGAAACCATTAAAATGAGAATAATCCGTTCCCGGGTCACCATAAAACATAATTTTCTACATTCTAATTTTTTAAGCCTTAAAACTACACAAAATATACCTTATTTTATGTATAATAAATGTGCTATGGTATTATGATTAAAGAAATAAACTGCACTGTATAATAAAGTCGTTTTATTGGTCGTTGATGGCTTGATGGAATGGAGTGGCCGGTTTCCTCAGCATTAAACACTTAATGAGGAACGTAGCCTTCTTCTTTCACCATCTTGGGGAATGATCCCTTGTAGGTGCTTTCTCTGCGATAATTTTACGTTGTCCTCATCAATTGTGTTCTGTTTAGCTGGGTTAATAGTTTTTTGCATCAAGTGTACAGATGGCTTTTGCGGGATACTTGTGGAGCCTGATTGATGGCATATTTTAACCTTGCAGTCTATACTCTGCCTTTGAACTATCAAAGTTGAAACGAGTCCAAATTTCACTGTTTTCTATCCATTTTGTCACTTTCTCTCTGTCGTCTACCTGTCTCTTTAAATGTTTAACCCCCCCGCCGCCAACTGCTGCTTTCTTGACCAATCACGCCCCAATCCGACAATTGGGGCGGGGAATAGAGGACCAAAACATGCCGGCTGCCATTTTGTTGTTAGGAGAACGGGCTCGTTCGCGAACGACACATCACTCATTGTGGCAGCTCCGTGTGTATCCCGATAAATAGTTCGTATGACAAGGTAAAATTATCATAAATTTAACGTTCGTAAAACGAAACGTTCGTAAGTCAAGGGGTTCGTAAACCGAGGTATCACTGTAGTGCTATTCCGAATTTGACCTAAAGGAAGAATTTTAGACTTGTTGTCTTGAAAAAAAAATCTGAAACTACACCTTGATCTCATTGTCAGTTTGCTACTTCAACTTAGACCAAGTGGGTGTGTTTGTGTGTAAAAAGATGACAGCCTTGTACTTTGGATCCTGATAACCAATCCAAACTTTGTGGTGGGTGTGTGAGAAAATCAGAGTATTAAAGGATTGGGAACATGACAGGAGGGAGGGGTTAAAAAAAACAGCTGAAGTACCCTTGTTCATTCTGCAAAGTATATTTGAAGTCATGGCCTGGATCCTGTTGAAGTTGCACAAGGGGGACAAATTTTGGCTTGCATGTAAAACTCCCAAATGGTAAACGTCTAATGAGGTTTTTTGGACTGGGCACACCTGTGTCGCAGCCTTCAGGGAAGCACAAGGACATGAGCAAACTTGTTGCAACACATCTGTGACTAAGTCGCCGCTCTGATGAGCCATGTGTCATTTTATGTTATTTGTTGGAACCTACATGTTACAGTCCCCGCTGGACACATGCAAAAGCGGGCAAAGCGGTGTGAGCTGACGCGCAAATAACCTTCAAAAATGAAACTGTCTTACCAAAAGGCACTTACGCACGCATACCCACACACTCGCTCACCCACACACACACACTTGTGACACCAAATCAGATTAGGGAGTCTGGGAATAGAGGAAGGATGGAGAAGGGATGGACGGAGGAGGAGAGAAAGTGGCGATGAGCAAGAGGGCGGGTAAAAAAAAAGATTAATATGGCACAAGATGGAAGGATAATGGAAATTCAGAGTCGAGGGGGAGATGGTGACAAAGATAAAGCATAGGGGGTAAGCTAGTTGGCTACATTCTGGTTGTTTGGCAGAATTTGCCTAAATTCAAACAAAGCCGTGCCTTTTTCCTCCTCATTTGAGCGCTTGGCAATAAGGAAATAGCAGCCATCTTGTGGTGTCATAAATAACTCTTCCTTCCATTCATGTTGCCGTCAGTAAGTATCATATTTTGCGGTTTATAAGGCACACCCAAAAGCCTTAATTTCCTTCAAAGGATGACCCTGCGCCTTATACGCAGGTGCGCCTTATAAGTGAAGTCATATTGAGCCACGACAGAAGTAGTGCGTAACCCCAGCCTCTACTGTAGCGCATTAAAATATTGGTGTGCCTTATATTTGGAAAACTTATACGGGGTATATATTTATACATTATATTTGGAGGACTTTCAATCATTGAAAGTGCACCTTATAGTTCCGTACACCTTATACATGGAAAAGGTTTGAAAATACACCATTCAATGGGGATGCGCCTGAGACAACGGAAAATACGGTATTTCCTTAGAAGAAAAAGTCACACAGTACAAAGCCAACTTCCAGTGACATTAAAATAGAGACAAAGCAGGAACAAATGCAAATAAGCTGTTGATCAGACATGTCTACATCCTTGGTTTTCTTAAAAATATATATATAACATTTGGCTCAAAGGCTAATACGTGAGCCAAACCATTTGTAATTTGTTGTTGTTGTTTTGGCATACACTCCAAGTGGTTATATATGTACTGTATGTGGTTTCACAAATCTAACCACCAGCCACCTTAATGGCAAATATAACATTCGTTGTACTAAGTTCATCCTGTTTTGAACAATCTTTGTTTTCAGTCTAGCACGATCTGTGATTATGGTCTTGTACCTACACGAGTGGGTTAAATATGAAGCCAATGCTGTGGTTTTAGGTGCCTGCCACCAGTGGTGATTAATAGGTCAACGAAATAGTGTTATCTTACTTTCGTTTTTGACATTTTTCATGCGGTCGAAATAAGAGTGATAAGTGCTATTGTCAAATATAGTCCAATAATAAAAGGATGGCCGGAATTCTAGTAATAGATGTAAGTCAGTGTTGAGGAACATTTTTGTGCTAAACAATTTAAAAAAATATGATGTAAAAAGTGTACCAAAGACATCCGTTGTATGGATTAACAGATAAGAAATTGAGAGATGATGAGTAATGATTGGGGTTAGAGGTTGATTACTGGCCAATGGGGGGGGGGGGGGGGGGTTAATTTCTTTTTAAGCGCCTTTCAAAGCTCTCAAGGACACTTTACAGTCACAGACAAGCATAGGTACGATAATAAATAAAATACAATCACAAATAGAATACAATAAATAAACTACACTTATAAATAGAAACAAGAAAAAGAGCTACACAGAAAATTCGATTTTAAATAGGTGGGTTTTGAGATGGGATCTGAGACAATCATTCACACAGTCCTGAAAGAATCAAACATACATTTTGGGAGTATGTGAAGAAGCCAGAAAAACACACAACAGCCATACATGAAGGGCGGAAGAAGAGATTCGAACCTGAGACCTCGGAACTGTAAGGCAAATATGCCAAACACTGTCAGACGGAACTGCCCATACATAAAGTGCAAAGTTATTTAAAAGAAATATTTATATATTTATCCATCCATGGCTTCGAAAAGTGATTTAAAAGTAAAAGACGCGAGTAGCAATACAGAAAAAAATATTCTCACTCGTACGCCAGAGTTAAACAGAACGCTCCACCGAGCCACTCACGGGCAAATCCACGCTGACATCCGAGCCGTCCAACAGGAGAACCCGGCAGGTGATGGCAGTCCTGGCGGTCCCAGCAGCGGGGATGTGTACAGCCACTCCCCCTGTGACCACGGCGGGCGCATGGACGACCTGCTGCTGGTGAGCCATAAGCAGTGGGTTCCCTCCTCCGGCCGTACCATCCCGCTCATCCCTATCCCTCGCCTGGAGGCGGCTTCTCGAGCGGCGGCTGAACGTCCGGCGCAAAAACCCCATCATTCTCCCTTCCGCGTTAGGACGTAGTCCCACGGCGGTAGTGGGTCGGGGTAGGGAGGGTGTGGGTCCCGTCGGCTCCGCGTCCTCCCCCCGTGCCGAAGAGTCACTCGGGCGGCAGGCGCAGAAGGAGACACGGCGACTCAGGCAGGACGAGGAGACTCGAGACGCATGCTAATGGAAGAAGCCAACCAGTTGATTTCCTCTCCGCGGGGGCCTCCCTCCTCAAGACTTGCCCCGTCCTCTCCCGGGTGCACCTGCCGCTTGCTTCCTTGATGTTTACCCACCGACACACTGAGGGGGAAAATCCTGCCGCGACTCTCTGCAGTGGTAACCCCTTAGTCACAGGCTCCAGGTAGGGGGAGGAAAGTCTGGCGCATCTGGCCGGCATGGGAGCACCCCCTGCGGATCGACGAGCTTCAAAAGCTCCGCATGAGAACCGCAAACTCGGCTCTGCTGACTGGTAAAAGTCAAACCAGCGAAACCGGACAAACGGCTTTTGCTGCGCATGCGTAGAAACACCTCAAACTTCTGCGACCTGCGTGCACGCGCATGTGTGTGCGCGCGCAGATAGAACAGCGCCATATAGCGGACATATATCCACCTGGCGCAGGGGTGCTCAATACGTCGAATCGCTGTCGACCAATCCATCTCCAAGGTACTATTGGTCGATCGCAAGACAAGGTGATGTGACATTGTTATGAACGACGAAGCCTCTTGGATAGGAGGCGAAACGTCCGAAACCTTCACATTTTTACAGATGACGGCTGAAGAAACCTTCTCATCCATCTCATTATTAGGTACACTGTGCGTGCTTAAACAATTAGTGATGGGAATTGCGGCTCTTTTCAGAGAGCCGGTTCTTTTGGCTCAGCTCACGAAAAAGATCGGGCTCTTTTGACCAACGAATGGCTCCTGAGTTTGTTTGTTTTTGGATTAAATTAATTAACTACCAAAAATCATGTAAAATTATGTGAAAAACGAATTACTCATGTAAAAATGCACTATATCAAATATTTTTATTTGTATGGGAACTCCGGCTCCTTTCAGAGAGCCAGTTCTTTTGACTCGGCTCACTAAAAAGATCCGTCTCTTTTGGCTCCCAAATGGCTCCTCAGTTTGTTTGTTTGTGTATTTATTTTTTTGGTGCTTAAATTAATTAACTACCAAAATCATGTAAAATTATGTGAAAAACGGATTACTCATGTAAAAAAAATACAATATAACAAGCATTTTTATTTATATGGATTGATTTATATGTGCACAGAGAGCATCCACTAACTTTCACTTTCCCTGTGGTTACTCTGGTCTGATGATCAGCTGTCACTAATTTGCTTTTCATATTCATAATGCTATCATATGAACTAGTAAAATATATAATATTTAAATAATAACAACAGCACAATGTAATAAGATTTGTCCACCTGTCTACCCTAACCCACGCCCCCACCTACCCCTCACTGCTGCGTGTGTCTGTAATTTCCCCTCCCTCCTCTACCACGGATATCGACCAATCACGTGCGGCTTTAACCGAAGACTGGGGCGGGGAATAGAGGACAAAAAAAGCTCCGGCTCTTTGTTAGGAACCGGTTCTCTTCGTTCACTTCAGAGATTCGGCTCTAAGCACCGGCTCGTTCGCGAACGACACATCACTACAAACAATGCCCCTGAGTGTTGCAAAGTTAACAAGCTTGCCGTTAGTTACATCGTAAATTTTCACTCGTTGTTTGCCTGTTAAAAGTAAGATAGGGTATAAAAATGAGTGGAGTAGCTGGATAAAGTAAGAAGAAAAATAATATCACTTTCATATGGAATGAAAGTAGGAGGTTTTTTTTCACGATGACATTTTCAAAGTGCGTTTGTCTCGTCTGGCAGTTATCAGAGTGAACACAGGTAATGGCAAAAAATGCACATAATGATGTTGTGTTGTGTAATATATGGGATGATCCAGCAACATAAATTGCAAGAATCCTCAATATATTTCTCAATAAATATAATAGGTAGATCATTTTGACTTGGTCTTTTCAAAAGTAGCTTCTTCTTCACTTTTTTGGATTTTCCCTTCAGGGGTCGCCACAGAGAATCAATGTCCTACATCTAACCCGGTTTTGTGCATCCTCTTCTCTCACGTTTTTCAAAAGAAGCTCCCATGTTGAAAAAGTGTGAGCACCCTGACCTAGGCAGGTCAATCGGAGGAGGTTGGCGACAAGGTGTCAAAATTCTCCAAAATATTTAGACTCCCTGCTAACTAACCAGTGACTGATTTTAAGTGATTATCCCATATAAAACATTTTAAGTGTAAAACTTTTATGTGAATCATTAAACACATTGGAAAATACATTTCACAAAGAACAATTCAAATCTGCATTGTATCATAGTACCTTCTAAAATTTATCTACAGGTAACATCCGATTTACGACCGAGTTCCGTTGCGACAAACCGGTCATAAGTCGAAATGGTCAAAATCCATTAAAAATGTTGAATAGAGAATCAAAGGCTAAATGACTCGCAAACTCTGGTGCCATCACACGGTCAATTGCTGTGCAAGAGTGAGATGCTGGCTGGCTGGCCAAAATTGTTGTACACGTTGCCGGCCTGCTTGCGCGTTGCGGTGCGAAGCGTAGAATTTAAATTTTAAAAATAGGCTCTATAGGTCGTGGTCGTAAGTACGGGTGGTCGTAAGTCGAGCTAGTCGTAAGTCGAATGTTATCTGTATAAGGAGATGAATAATAATAATAATACATTTCATTTATAAGCACCTTTCAAAACTCTCAAGGTCACTTTACAGTCACGGGATTAGTTTTTCTATGGGTGAGCAGCGGCAGCCACATGCGCCAGCGTCCACTCAACCTGGAATAACTCAAATAGTCACTGCCAGAGTCATTGTCGTAGAAGACCATGATGCAACCCTTCAATTTTACATTTATTGTATAATTATATTGATTTATTTAATTTCATTGCAGAGGTAAAACTAACATGCTGATTTCCAAATTGTATTTTTCTTTAAAGTGAAGATTTTTTTAAATTTTGTGTTATTATCGAGATGACCAAAATTTAGCTGCAAGACTGTCATCAGAGTTGATTATGAGTGGACTATTTATAACTATGTGGCAAATTGTTTGTGAGGTCACAATTGAGACAATATATACTGTCGCAGCTTGGAATTGAAGCGGATTTCCGTGTGACAGGAGATGTGTGACAATCTCTTTTCGTCAATGAATGCTACAGCTTCGTGTTTGCTTTAGCTTGTAGCAGACGTGCACATTTCACCATGATGTCCGTGATCCACTGGTGAAAAGGACACTTTGATCCTCTCCTCTTTCATCTAGAACTGCTTCATACAACAAAGAGGATGCAGAAAAGTGGTTACAATTGAATGACTGTCTGGGTCTTTTGTGTTGTGTCACATTATTTGTTATTTAGTTTTTTTGTTGTTGTTGTTTTGACTTCAAGATGGCACCGCGACAGTGGCTGCCTTCACAGCGGGTCCTGTATTTTGTTTTTCTACTTCTTCCTTTCCTTTCAATACTTTTCTGCTGTCAAATGTAAATTTATCCACTGCGAGACGAATAAAGGCTAATCCAATCCAATCCAATAGTAAAAGTGCGTGCAACTCCCCGCAAGACAGGACCATCAAAATCTGCTGACGCCAATCTAGCAGAGTAGAAATGTAGAGGCTAAGTGCTAGCTTTTCTCAGGTTTTCAATTCAGTTTGAGGTGTGGATTACAATTTTAAAACGACTATCCTAAAAAAAGAAGACAAAGGGCATATAAATCAGTGTTTATTTCATGGTGAGAATAATTTAAGTGAAAAGTGGTAGCAACACCACAGTACCCCACACAGTATCTTCTGTAGTATACAGTCAGTACATACTTTGGCTCTCCTACTAAAAGGCACGCATATAAACTACATATTATAATAATTCATCTGCCTTTTCGCTCAGTCATCCTGCAGACGACGCCAATTTATTCCTGAGCAGCTTTCATTCGTTTTGTGTATCTCACTCAAAGCTCGTTTGACGCTATGGGCAGAACGTAAGGCAAGACGAGTGTGAGACTCAAAGTGTCCTATTTGATCTTGGCTACATAGCTGACATCCAGCTGCGCTTGGATGCTACATTATTCGTATCCAGACCATGTAGCGGCCCCGCAGGTACAACAGAGGTTAATCTCTTGTGGTGCTTGTCAGCCCCTCGGTGGGAGTCGCTCGAGTGGAAGTGATGAGGCTAAATTTCCCCTGGTGCCGATTCTGATTTGGGCTATGGGTTCTTAGATTCCCCTTGCTTCTCCTTGTAGACTCTCAGAATGGCCTCACACACGAACTGGAATTGACACTGCAACAAATCAAATAAGTAGTGAGAGACCAAAAAAAAAAACGACAGGCAATAGTCATAGAAGTGTATCTCATGCTTCATGTCATCACAAAGAGGGTACGGAAAGTCCTGAAGAATTAATGACTCTCTCTGTGTCTTTGTGTTGGCATATTATCTGTTATTTTTGTTTTTATCCCAAGATGGCGGCGCGTGAACACGCAGCGGCTCCCCTCTGCCTCCCGGCAAATTGGTGCGTTTTCGTGTTTATTATGTTTGTTAAGTCATTATAAGTGCCTTGCACGCTGCGTCTGAGAGGACAGTAATTTCATCTGTGCTATATGTCGTGCATATTAGCAGTGTCTTGAAACTCATGACAAAAAGTTAGCGGACAACAGGGCAGACAACTCTCAAAAGTTGCCATAAAGTTGCCTGCCCCATTTTTCACAACTTGAAACACAATAAGACGACTAATCGCAAAAAAATATATATTTTTTTTAATTAAGGAAGTACCTACCACAAATGCTCCCTTGCTTAATTTATGGTAAATATCCCTTGCTGAAGATTTTGCTCCGGTTGTCGTTTCTCGTCATGGTGCACAACGCAAATTGCCAAACGAACTCGGCACGGCAGCCAATCAGAAGCCTGTTTCATGCTTCGGACTATACCGTGACTGTAAAGTGTACTTGAAAGTTTTGAAAGGCGCTTAGAAAGAGGAGTCCACTTGTTTTTCTAGCAATTTGCTTGTAGCTTTTGCTTGATTGAATAAAACAAACGTTTGATTTGGGGAAAAAACTTTTTTTTTCCATGAAGAAGTTGTCGGCCATCCGGGCCGACACGTTTAGAAACGTAAAAGTTGTACGCCCCGGGCCTCCGGGCAGACATTATTTCAAACACTGATACTAGCATATTTGACAATAAAGCTGACTTTGACTCTTTTCGCTCCATTGTTTTTGAAAAATGATTCTAATTTAAGTCCCTGAAAAAATCCCGTTAAAAATGTTTAACTTTTGTAAATAATTAAGTAATAAGTAAGTAATACTTTGCAACAATGTTTTTTTTTGCGATTAGTCGTCTTATTGTTTCTCAAGTTGTGAAAAATCGGGCAGGCAACTTTATGGCCAGGCAGTGGTGTTCGCTAACTTTTTGTCATGAGTTTCAGACACTGCTTATAGTTATTAATTATTTCTAAGCCACCATGTTAAAAAAAACATTTTATGTGCCACAAAAAAAAGAAAAAAAACAGACAGCATTCAAATGCGTATATCTCATTTCGGTCCATTTTTGTCAAAATGTTTTTGAAAACATTATTCTAATTGAAATCCTGGAAAAAAAAAATATATTGTTGAAAACATTTAAGTTTCATAAATTTGCAGAACGGGGAAAAATGTTGATCATGTCTTATGGTTATTAATGATTTAAAAGCCACCTGGTTAAAAAAGATACATTTTATGTGCAATGATAAATAAATAATAAATAAAAAAAATACATAAATGGGAACATTCATAAGCGGGTATCTCATTCAGGACCATTCTTTTTTTGGTTTTGAAAAATTATTCTAAGTTAAGTGCTGGGAAATTTTTTTTGTAAATTTGCAGAACTGAAATATTGTATTGATCCAAGGCTTATAGATATTGTTTATTTGTAAGCCACCATGTTAAAGAAATAATAAATTGTATGTGCCACAATAAATAAATGAATGAATAAATAAATAAATAAATAAATAAATAAATAAATAAATAAATAAATAAATGAATAAATAAATAAATAGCAGGCGGCATTTGTAAGCGTGTTCACCTTTTTTTTTAATTATTCTAACTTAAGTCCTGGGAAAGAAAATTTGTATTGATCAAGGGCTTATAGATATTAGTTATTTAAAAGCCACCATGTTAAAAAAATAATACATTTTATGTACCACAATAAACAAATAAATAAATAAATAAATAAATAAATAAATAAATAAATCTCATTCAGGACTTTTTTGTTTAGTGCCGGGGGAAAAAATATATTTTATGAAAAATGTAAATTTGCAGAATTGAAAATTGTATTTGTAAATTTGCAGAATTGAAAAATTGCATTGATCCAATGAATGAATGAATGAATGAATGAATGAATGAATGAATACACATTATAGATATTAGTTATTTGAAAGCCACCATTTTGTGACTGTAAAGTGACCTTGAGAGTTTTGAAAGGCGCTTCGAAATGAAATGGATTATTATTATTATCCAAATAATAAATTTTATGCGGCACAAAAAAAAGCGATAAATATATTTGTATAAAGCACCTGAGGTTTTTTTCGCACACATCCACCCTCGAAAGGATTGATAAGGACGCTGGTTTTGACCGTGAAACATATTCTCTCTTATTTCCCGCGACATTTGGACAAATGTTCCTGGAAACAATTATGTTTGGTCCAGAGTACCGTGGTCTGAATCATCATGGCTCGCTGATCTCTCAGTGTTTTGACAATGTCCAGCGGGAACACCGGTAACCCCTTATCTAACAGCGTCAGAGCCGTCTCCATGGTGATCAGAACACCTGTCCGTCCAATCCCGGCGCTGAAAGAAAAATATTCTGCTTGGAGCGAATAGCGCTGGGTGCACAGTGGTGGGGGTGTGTCTTCAATTGGAATTAAAGGACAACCGACGTCTCCAGACAAGTTGTGGCCATAATTTGTAAAATGGCTTCAAATTACTTCTACTGAGCGTATTTTACAAAGATTCCACCACATCTAGCTATATTTTACGTTTTAAGACTCGCGCTGAATATTCATGAAGTCTTGTTTTTGAGTTGGTGACGAGTCCGTACGTGACGTCACTGAAGGAACACCCCTGACCGAAAAAAAAAGACACATTGTAGCAGTCCTTCCATCACGTCAATGTATTTTGCTGTACTTGTTTGGTCTGCAAACCTCGTGTTGCACCAAAAAGCCGCCAGAAGAGGGCGACCAAGCCCCATGGAAGGAATTTATCAGCCTGTGGAAACGGGCTGATTCATTCCTCACAGGAGCTTGGACGCCATTTTCTACCTCTTTTTGGGTGATACATTTCCCCCCAATGTTGCCTCAAAATAGCACGGAATAAATTATTTAATCGATTGCAAACATGTATGCTTTCCTCTTCAGAACTATTTGAATCATATTCATAACTGGATGTGTAACAAGACAGCATATTCTCCGAATCTGAAGCCATTGTTTTGATTCTCCAGCAATGCAAGATGTCTTGGCGTGATGTCACGAATTGGGGGCGGGACTTTCTGAAAATGCGCAATTCGCAGCTCAATTTTTAGCAGATTTTGGACACTTTAAGTCATTTTTATTGGTGTTTTGCATTTGAATAAAACTATCATACTCCGTGTTTTGGGTATTTTAGATGCTATAAAGCATTTTTCTGATGTCAGTTACGAAACAAAAAACTGATGTCGGTTGTCCTTTAAGGAGGCGGGTGTTACCTGCAGTGCACCACGAGTGGCTCTTCGGCTCGTCTCCTCTCCCTGGCTGAGCTGATGAACAGCAGGAAGTCGGAAGGGTCATCAGGTACACCGTGGTCAGGCCACGCCACGTATTGCAGGTGTGTGACCGCACGCTCTTCACCCCGCTGAGTACATACATCAAAAGAAGATCATGAGCGAGACTGAAAGCAGTAGAACATATCTGTTCCCACATTGGATTAAAATGTGAATACTGTACCTCTGATTACATTTTTGGTTGTTTTTGTGTGTGTTTTTTTTTTTGTCACAGAGTTATTGTGCATTGTATGGAACGGATTGTTTTTCAGCATTTTTGGCCACGATATTTATCAAGACGAAGACTCTGCTGAGCCATATGCCAACACTGTTTTTGATTTGGGAAGAATGTCAGTGCCATTTGACTGTCATCGCTGGACATTGTGCTTTTTTGTACCTGTAATGGACACACAGCCCCGCTTTGAGGAGCCTGCGATGAGAAGAAAGGAGCGTTGATGGGTATGTGGAACTGTCGCGGCTTGGAATTGAAGCGGATTTACGTGGGATAGGAGATCTCTTTTCGGCAATGGATGCTACTGCTTCTTGTTTGTTTTCAACATTTAACTTGTAGCAGATGTGCACGTTTCAGCGTGACGTCCCTGATCCACTGGTGAAAAGGATGCTTTGAGCCTCTCATCTTTCATCTAAACTCCTTCATATAACAAAGATGGTGCAGAACGTGCTTAAGACTCTGTGTCTTTTGTGTTATGTCACATTATTATTATTTTTTGTTGAATTGACTTCAAGATGGCACCACAGAGTGGCTGCCTTTACAGCAGCTCCTGTATTTTGTTTTTCCACTTCTTCCTTTCCTTTCCTCTTATTTTCATCACTTTTCTGCTGTCAAATGTAAATTTCTCCACTGCAAGACTAATAAAGGCTAATCTAATCTAGTCATGCTTTTCAGGTTATTAAAACATTATTAAAAAGTGTGTTTGAATGATTACAAAAAATTTTTCACAACAACTTTGAGTTTAGAATTAGAGGTATGAATAGGTTTGAATCTATAAAAAACAAAAATCATATCTCAGGCCAGGAAAAAAAACTATATCTTTTTTTATTTTGACTTCATGTTACACCAGCTCCTATGTTTTGTTCTTCTACTTCCTTTCTTGCTTTGCTTCTATGAGTTGGGAATTTCTCCATTGTGACACGAATATACATTTTATTTTCCTACTTCTTCCTTTCCTCTTATTTTCATCACCTTTCTGCTGTGAAATGTAAATTTCTCCACTGCGAGACTAATCCAACACCACACCCGATGTTAACAATGAAACATTTTTGTGACTTAATATACCAACTAAACTGGAAGTCTTACCACAATGACTTAGTGCGGCATGTAAGAACAAACAAACAAACAAACAAACAGGGTGTTGTCAGCACATGTGACCCTGAGGTAAGATGATAAAACGCGTGGTGACGATACAAATAAACAGGTGGAGGGGAACACAGAAGAGCTGAGTTGAGTGTTTTTTTTTTTTTTTTTTTTTTAATCCAAACAGGCGTACGGCCTGTGACTTCACGCAGGGATTAACTAGCACCGCCAGAGTAACAGATGGGCCAACGCAATAGTATTTGTGCATGCATGTAAGCACGTTCATACATCATGCATCCTTGAGCTTTGTATGGGTCTCATGGGAAGTTCATGTGGACAATCCAGTCTGATTTTATGACGAGGAAGAGTGCGCACCATGTAAACCCAACCGTTCATGCGTCTACTTGGACGTTGCTCGCTATTTACTACCTGTGTATACATCAGTCCGCCTTACACGGAAATGAGCATATTTTGGCTGCTAATAATTTCCCATGGAGATCGGACATATGGCGCGACCGTGACACGTGTAGCAGCAAACCATCGCCGTGTCATCTCTTTTAAATCTTCTCAGGCAACAATGAAAGTCAGTGTTCGATATCCATTGCGTATGATTTATCTGTGCTTGCCATTCAAGGTAAAACACCCCTCCCTCTCCTCTTTTCAAGCATTAATGCAAAATGCACCATGGCCTTTTGGTGTTTCATTTAACGTGAGTCACATCCTGCACATGTCCCCTGATGGATTACATAAATATCATTCTGATGCTGTGATATTATGACTTCTATTAAGCCTGTTTCAGATTTATATTATGAAAACCTAGCCCAGCAGTACCTCCTTTGTTTTTTAACCCCCGATGGGCTGTTGGGTATACATTAGCAACCCGTGTAGTACCCAAAGTTGCACACAACTTTCCTTTGGGTAAGAAATGTATCCACCCCTGAACATGTGGTAGAGAATAGACAGAATAGAAGTGAACAGACACAGTCTGTCAAACTGTCATCTTCATGTAGGAGATCTGGCTTTGGACTAATTTACGACTTGGTAAACTCCTTCACAGGAAAAGGTCATGAGCCAGTTTACAAATCGGTTCATGGAAAGGACAACCAATTAAAATGTCTATGTTCTGCTGTTTTATAGTTGTTGGTGCTTGGGATATCCAGGGATGTGATATTCAAATTAAGAAGACTATGATTCAATCATGTGTCACTTAAATTTGCATGTACTCGCAATAAATAGGTTGGCAGAGGGCTGCAGATGTTGGGCGTCAGTCATGAATGGCTGCGTCCCCTGCCGGCAGTAAGAGGCAATCTTCCTGTGTTCAAGCCTTTGTTCACAGTGTCCGACCGAACATCTCTGACAATATTAGAGAAACCTCTCCCAGCAGTGCCTCCGTTTTTTGGCGATACATTAGCAACCTATGTAGTACCCAAAGTAGCGCACAACTTTCCTCTGGGTAAGAAATTCACCCATCCCTGAACATGTAACCATGGTAACATTTTGTGAAGAACATAGCTGTTTTGTGATGAAGAAACCTGCAGCAACTGGCTCGAAGGAGTGAAGATATGAAGGGAGAGGACAAAGCAGGGGGTTAGGCAAGGAGCTGTGCAATGGGTGAAAACCCACCCATTTAAAATTGCACTGTGTAGCTCACTCTCTTGTTTCTATTTATAATTATTTTTTATTTATTGCATTCTATTTGTGATTGTATTTTATTTATTATAGTACCTATGCGTGTCTGTGACTGTAAAGTGTCCTTGAGAGCTTTGAAAGGCGCGTATGTAATGTATTATTATTATTAAATGTAAAAAAATGTAATGAGCAACATATTCAAGGTTAGAAATAAAATTTGATGATATACATGACAAGGCCTTGATCATGCTGGCTCACCAACTCCTGAAAGGTGTTGATAATGTTCTTCAAAGCTTTTACGTGCTTGGTTCCCCAATGTCGCCACAAAATGGAAGCGGAGATGGCAAGAATGTTGAGTTTAGCAAGTGTCATGGCCCAGTATTTTGCATCATAATGCTTAGCAGACAGAGAAAACAGCAAATGAGTGGTGTTAGAGATGGAAAAACACAACACTTGCATACCTGCCAACTTCTGAAACCAGAAAAGATGAGTAATACGCTGCGGTCCAGGTTACTGCGCATGCGTAGGAAGCTGTCTGCATTTCCGCTTGTTAGTGATTTTTTATCATTTGAAATAATGTACGGCGTACAACAACTTTTATACGGGAATTGTAATCATTCATACGAGAAGCTAGTAGCCAAGGTTGAGAGGCATGAAACTCAAACTTGCGTCATTTTCACCTTTTCTTGAGCAAAGTCTAACTCCTGGAAATTCTTGGGAGTATTCCTCACGAAACGATTGTAGTTTTCTTTTACTTTTCACACTGTTTGTGAATTTTTCTCCGGCAGATGTCATTACACGACAATGATAAAAACAACGCCAGCTCTTGATTCCAGTAATAACGAGCTGTCACTAGAGATTCCAGGAAAGACCCGTACCACGCGCATGCACAATTCATCTAAATGAAGCTAACAGCTAGCACTGCGCTGATCGCCTGTTCTCGTGTTTTGAATTAACGTTGAGTAGAGTATTTACAATTATGACAATTTTTGATTTATTGTTTTCATTGGAAACCGTAATTTTCATTATTAACCCATAACCCGGAATGGGATAATGAAAACCGTAGTTTTTACGGCAAAACCTGAGTAGTTGGCAGGTATGCCTAATGCTTAGCAGTCAGAAAAAGTAGAAAAAGCGCAGAAAATGGTGGTAGAGCTGAAAAACACAACACTTGGGTGACAAAGTGGAGAACAACAAAAAAAAACAACAGGTTCATTTTGAAATAAGAAAAGCAATCTTCTACAAGTGTACCTGAGTGTGTGTGAGGGTGAATTTCCGTGTCACATAGGCCAGGTTGCACTCCTCCGAGTGACACTTGACTCGCATGTGTCCGTAATCCTTCACTTCGGGTGGATGCGGCCAGTACTGGTGACATTTGGTCTGTAAATTCATCACAGCAAGTGGTGACTTGGATGAGTTTGAATCAGATATAGGTGTTTGTTTTGTTTTTTTACATGCTCAAACTGGTCTACTGTATGTTTAAAGACTTGAGAGGAATTGGGAATTCATGAGCAGTAGGATGTGAAGTGATTGTAATGTCGCTGCACGTACATCTTCACAATGGAAAATGTCAAGGTACTTCACGATGATCAGAAAAACGAACAATTAATGAGCATTTCAAGTTACCAAGCAACAGTCACAGCATGAAAAAGTGCGCTACATTTATCCAAGACCACTTTTGGAAATCTACCCAACAGAAAGCAAATTACTGTCGTACGAACAAGCGAGGCAGCGAGTCAATAATATAAGCCATTTCTGCTTTTTATAACTGCATGATCACCATAATAGAAGACAAAAATGTAACTAATTCACTACCAGACGATGTGCAAAATTATGTCCACTCCAGTGCCAGGGTTTTTGTGATTTTCAGTAAAATTGCAGGACCAACAGAATACAGGTAACATCCGACTTACAACCAGCTTGACTCACGACCACCCGTACTTACGACCTCCAGACCCTATTTTTAAAATTTTAATTCCATGCCTGGCACCGCAACGCGCGAGCAGGCCGGCAACGTGTACGACCAATTTGGCCAGCCAGCCAGCATGTCACTCTCACACAGCAATCGACCGTGTGATGGCACCAGAGAGAGGGGAGTTTGCGAGTCATTTAGCCTCCGAGTCTCTATTCAACATTTTGAATGGATTTCGACTTACGACTTGACTTTGGTCAGAACGGAACTCGGCCGTAAGTGGGATGTTACCTGTATTGACTTTTATGACTACATAAACATTCAATGCAGCGTAAGAAACCTTAGACTATCTTCTTGCATCAGAAAAAAAAGTTCATGTCAAGCTTATTTCATTCTAGAGTTACATGCAGTGGAAGTGAGGGCGGAGGCAGAGGCAAATGCTGCCCCTTTTCAATTTTTTCGGGTTTTGATTTTTCTAGTGGGGATGCCAATGAAGCGCTGTCAGACCTCTGGCAATATTTTTCCCTTCCACAAACGGGCAGCATTTGCCTTTTGTCCATGTTAGCGCTTTGTGACAGCTTCAACTGTTGTTAAAGTGCTATATAAATCAATATGTATGTATTATATTGTATTTTGTACAGCCGCCCGCATTTCAAGCTCAGATAACTCCAGACCCATATCATTTAGGAATTAACGTTTTTTTCTGATGAAATAAGAGGTTTCTAATGCTGTATTGAATGTTTCTGTAGTCCTAAAACTCAATATTGTGTGGGTCCTGCAATTTGAGTGAAAATGACAAAAACCCTGGCACTGGAGTGAACAAATTTTTGCACATCGTCTGGCAGTGAATGAGTTAATAATCCAAACAGGCATTTCGTTTCTCATAAAAACCCCTAAACACAACATGTTTGAATGACCGGCATTTCCATGGCTGTTTCCTCATTATCATTTCCGAGAAAATACTTTTCATCCTCAGCATTGAAATGCGGAGGCAAAGGGAGTCGCATGCATACCCTTCCTCGCTCTGTGAGAGTAGTAAGCATGATAATGGTGTGTGACTGCTGCTCCCAAACACTCTGCCAAAAGTGAGTGCAGGTCTGCGGCAGTGGACCCTGAGCTGCAACGTAACGTAAACACTCCCCAGACACTGGAGGTGCCACCTAAAAAAATAAAAAAGAGACAAACACACATTTATTGTCCATTCATCCATTCGAGAGCTATAAATGCATCAATTGTATGAGCACCGTGATATGGCTGGCATTGATGTAGTCCTCCTGGCCCTGGAGGGTGACTCTGGTTACATCATCTGCATGAAGAGTGGGGATATTCACACACCTCACCAAATAAAAACGTGCCTGCTGCTATATCAGGGGGTTGTAATGTAAGGTGGATTGGGAGGAAGCATAAAAGGAATGGAAAGAAGCACTTACAAGGTAAAATGTCCCTATAGCGATTCTTGTCCATGTTCTTGGGAAGTCGAGCGCAGCTTAGCGTCAAGCCGGGCTTCCTCCGGTATAAATTCTGGGGATGATAAGAATGCAAACGAATGAAAATTTATACATAAACAACAACTACAAATCCCAGAGTATGGTGGTTCTCAGTGAGGATGAGGGACGGCATTGGTCCCAAAACAATTGATTTAAAGGACAACCGACGCCTCGGACAAGTTGTGTCCATAATTTGTAAAATCACTTCGACTGAGCGTATTTTACAAAGATTCCACGGAATAGAGCTACGTATATTTTACGTTTTAAGACTCACGCTGAATATTTAGGAAGTCTTGTTTTCGAGTTGATGACGATGCCTGATGTGACGTCACGTCTGGAACACCCCTGACCGAGAAAGCGACACACGATGCATTTTGGGTACTTTGGTTGGTCCGAAAACTTTGTGTTGATCCGTGTTGATGGCGAAATTAGAAGGAAAGCACATAAATAATGCGATGGTGAATCGTGTGTTGCCCCAAGACTACTATTTGATACTAGTTGACACAAATTCCCAGCAGACATATCAGCCCATTTCCAACAGAGCTTGGGCGCCATCTTGTGCATTTTCCGGGACGCTACATTGGAGTCCAGATGCCTTTCTCTTCAGAACTACAGTAAAGTCTCGTTATATCGATATCGGATATATCGATAGTCCCGGTTATATCGATACTATTTCTATGCACGCATGGAGAAAATTACATGCAAACAGGGTCGGATATATCGATAGTCCCGGTTATATCGATATTTTTTCGGACTCCCTTGAATATCGATATAACGAGACTTTACTGTATTTGAATCATATTCATAACTGGATGAGTAACAAGAAAGCATCTTCTCCGAATCTGAAGCCATTGTTTTGATTCTAGAGCAAGGCAAGACGTCCTGGCGTGACGTCACGAACAAGGGGCCGGGACCTTCTGAAACTCGCCATTTCCGAGGGTCATTTTGAAGTAGTTTTGGGCCACTTTAACTCATTTTTATTGGTGCTTGGCATTTGACTAAAAATATTAGCCTGCGTCTTTTGGGTATTTTAGATGCTACAAAACGTTGTTCTGATGTCAGTTAGGAAACAAAAAAAATGGTGTCGGTTGTCCTTTAATTGATTTTTACTGTTTCTGAATATGCTTTGGTTTGCAAATCTCAAGCAGGAATCCGACAAATATTTCTGATCACTGTACTGCAAAAATGTCACTGGCGTCATAAAATCTATGTATTTTTAACTCAAATACCTCAAAGTGGAAGCACAGAGTTCCTGACTGAATTCCTCTCTCCACCTGTCGCATCGATTCATCCAATGTCGTGACCGGTTCTGGCTTCCCGTCTCCTTGGGTTTGACTGGTGAGAGTGAGGGCAGGAGGCGGCAGCAGCAGAGCCGGTGTGCGGCCAGGACCTGGAATGCGAGGACAATCGAGCGAGTCACCCGTGAGACTTTTCCTCTGCACATTTTCTTCCATTTATTTGCATTTCTACAAGCAGACCTTTGCGTTTGATGAGCAGGGCCAGCTCTCGGGAGTGTGACTCTCTGCTAGCCCGTATGAACATGACCACCTGGTCGTGTGTGTGTTCAGAAATGTCTCGACCATTGATGAGCACCACCTGGTCTCCTTCCAGCAGTTTGGGCTCACATCGACCGGCCTGGAAGATTTTGGCATGTTAGAGTTCTTGTTCAGCGGGCCACGTAGTGTGACATGTCCTATGTTATCATTCGATTGTTTCTTCTCCATTGACCAATAGGAAGAAAGTGCTCTCCTACTTGCTCATTGGGTCCATCGACGGACCAAAGTTGAAAGAAACAAATAATTATTGGGAAGGTGTCCAAAACTATATGACAAAAAACAAGTCATATTGTTTGAGAAGGTGAATACGCCGTATAACAAGGTGGGTCAAGGATAATAAATAGTTGAGAAGTTTACCTTTAAATGTTTGGTTCTATTCACATTTTAAACCATTCACTGCCAGACTTGTGCAAAAATGTGTCCTCTCCTGTGCCAAGGTTTTTGTCATTGTCACGTGAAATAAAGACCCACAGAAGATTGAGTTTTAGGACTACATAACCATTCAATACAGTGTTGGAAACCTTAGACTCTCTTCTTTCATCAGAATGAAAGAGTTAATGGCTAAATTATATAGGTCTGAAGTGATACGAGCTTAAAATGAAGGCAGCTGTCCAAAATACAGGGTGATCCAAAGTAATACCTACTCATGAAAATTTCAATTGTGGCTTTGATTAAAAAGTTATTTATTTAAAATTACAACCACACATTATTCAGTTTATGGAAGACAATTCAACAGAGTTTCAGCTATTTCTGTCAATTTTAGTGAATTTATGGCTTTCCCAAGATGTGTTCCAAATGTCCACCATTTCGTTGCACATGAACCTGTACTCGTCTGACAAAGTTGTCACTCACTTTTACACACTCCTCTTTAGGGAGGGTGACCCAAAAAGATGCGTCCTACTGATTCCCTCACTGCAGCAATCTTATTTCCCGAATGAGGAATGTGTAAAAGTGATTGACAACTTTTTCAGACGATTACAGGTTTGCTTGCCACGAAATGCGGGACGTTTGGAACACATCTTGGGAAATTGAGCTGAAACTCTGGTGAATGGTCTTCCATAAACTGACAAATGTGTGGTTGTAATTTGAAATAAATAGGTTTTTGATGAAAGCCACAATTGAAATTTTCATGGGTACGCGTATTTTTGGTCATCCCGTACAATGCAAAACATGGATATTGGTTTATATAGCACTTTAACAACAGTTAAAGCTGGAACAAAGTGCTAACATGGAAAAAAGGGAAATGATGCCCCCTCGTGGAAGGGGAAAACATGGCAAGAGATCTGGCCAGCGCTTTATCGGAACCCAGGCAAGAAAAAACAAAACCCGAACTAATTCGGGAATGGTGATCTACGTCATATTTTCAATTCCCGAAAAAATCTGTGAATGGCAGTGAATGAGTTAACAATTTCCAACAAAAACACTAAGTGATATTATTTCTTGTTCAATATTTTTTAGATGTTCTCTTATTTTCTACTTCCTTGATGTAACATTTAAAATTGTGGCCTTGATAAAGCTGCTCTAAGATTGCAGAAATGACTCACGCGTGAAGAGAACCTCCTGAGAGTTTGGTCACAATTACCTGGCAGGAAGTCGCGAGTGCTGAAATTACTCACCTGCAAATGTTCATTTTAGTTGCATGAAAAAATATTCCAGCTGAATCCATGAAACGCCAAGATGATGTGAAATGTTTCAAGCTTATGCAGATTTACTTTTGCTTATGTGAAAAATGACCTCGATCGAGACATATATCAAAAAGATTTTTTTTGCATTTTTCTTTACTGCGGTGGCAGATGAGCTGCAATCTATATCAGCCTTCTTGGCCAGAGGCAAGATTCACCAATCAATGCCTTATATGTGAAGTCATATTGAGCCACAACAGGTCTCGCGACTACTGTCACGACTCCACCCCCCCCCCCCCCCCCCCCCCCCCCCGTAGAAGAAGTAGTGCGTAACCCCAGCCTCTAATGTACCGCCTTATAAATAACGTGGTGTTGGAAAACTTTTACATACTGTATTTATATTTTAGATTTGTTTTTTTCATTCATTGTAGGTGCGCCTTATACTCCAGTGCGCCTTATATATGGAAAACGTTTGAAAAGCCACCATTCATTGGGGGTTCGCCTTATACTCCGGTGCACCTTATACAGCAGAAAATACGGGGGTCAAATGTGGTTCAAATATTTTTTAAGTGCAATCATTTTGCAAGATTCATTCCCAAAGTGTGTGCTTGCGTCAAATTGGTCTTACCGGAGAGTCAGGTTTAACGTGGGATATGGCAAGAAGCATCTTTTGATCCACCCCACCCTAAAATGAAATGAAATCGTAAGAGTGGAGTAACAAACACACAACAAAAGCCGCATAAGGGAATACAAACGTTTTACACTTACTTTGACATTAAAGCCAAACTTGCCCTCATGATCAGGAGCGATGCAAATCAGAAGTAGGTCACCGTCGCTGAGGGCCTGCTGAATAAACAGTCATAATTACAACACAATTAATACAGTACAGCATACGTACTTCAGGGCGTGGGCAATTACAGTTAATAAAATACCTTGTTATTGTACAGGGAGATGTTGATGCCATCGTCTTCAGTTATACTGTCATCGGTTTGCAACAAGATATCATCCAACCTTTGATTATGGAATATAATAACAGTGAGGAAATTCATTACTTGAGATGTTGATTAAAGAAGCCAATCAGGAAGTGGAAACCTTGCTATAGTTAATCGATGAAAACGTTTCTTCAGCCGTCATCTGTACTTCTTTCAAAGAAGCCGTCATCTCTACTTCTTTGAAAGAAGTACAGATGACGGCTGAAGAAACCTTTTCATCGATGGACTACTCCTGTATGACTGAGAGCTTACACAGACGTCTTGCTATAGTTAAAGCAATTGCAGTTGGCTAAAATAGACAGATAGATGGATTGATGGAGTAGATGGAGTTGATAGATGCCCCACTTGTATTGTGTTTTTCTTTCCTTCAGGGTAAAATAATGGAAGTGCGTATTTGTTCAAGAGGATGACGAATATAATGACACATTGAGGCATGGTGTCTACATCACGGGGTAGCCTTATAGTATACCGTATATGTATATGTGCACACTTTGCAAGCACACAAGATGAATTTCAGCTTTTAAAGCTTGTAAATGACATGCCCCTTCCTACTTGAAATGTTGCTTTATCACATTATGACAGTGTAGAGTGACAGCATAATTGCGCCAACTGTTGAAATCACAAGAGGTTATGAGGAGATAAAACGTCCTATGGGGGATGTGGTAATGGGGAAAAATATCTAGTTATCAACTGTATCTATCTATTGTATCTATCAACTCTATCTATTCCATCGATCCATTTATCTATCTAGCGCGCTAGTTAGCGAGGTCGCGAGTTAGCTAGCTAGCGAGTTAGGTAACTAGCTAGCGAGTTAGATAGCTAGCTAGCGAGATAGATAGATAGCTATCGAGCTAGAGAGCTAGCGAGATAGGATAGCATACCTATCTTAATGATTAATTTTTTGCCACACGCCGGGAACATTAAAAAAATGAATTAAGGGACTTGGTTTCTGATGCTTTGTCTCACTTTTAGTGTTCAAATGAAGCCATTTAACAAAAGCAAGAAAGCCAATGAAGTTTATAAGGGGACGCCACTTAGCAAAAACAAACAAACAAACAAACAAACAAACAAACAAACAAACAAACAAACAAAAACAAGAATGCTTAGACAAATCTACAATCCAATCGTTTCAATTAAAGTAAGCAAAGTTGCGCTATTGTAATTAGAGGAGGGGGGAAAAATCAATTTAACGGAACGCTGCCAAAATTGACTTGATCCATGTCTACATCCATATCTATCAAACCAATGAACTGCGATGGCAAATATGTCACCTCTGTCAGATAAACACTTGCTTGCCTGACTGAGTTGATGTTAAAACAATCATCCACTCCCTCCACATTTTTTGAAAGAGGCAGTCAATCTGCTCAAGCGAGTCCCTTGTGGAGCAGTTAATTTTTATCTTCTCCGACTTCTATCATTGCTTCATTTAACAAGCATATCCTTGAATTGGACAGGAGCTATTTGTTCTGAAGAGGATGATTTCAAACTCTCTCAACTAGGCTTGATGTGATTTTTGGGATCGATCAATGAGTTTGGGTGAAAAAAAGCAAAAGATATACAATCACCGATTCTACGCAGTTCCAAAAAAATATGTACTTTTGAGAGTTTTCGACACAAACCTTTCCACTCCCATGAAATGCGACGCGGCTAAAAATAGATCCGTTTTCGGCCTCACATATACACTAGAGTAGCATAGATCAACCCTCCTGTGCTTATTTTGAGGATCAATAACATCATTGATAGATTGAGCAAATTATGACATTAGTAGAACAACAATTTTTGCACTAAGATCAAAATAGATTGGGATGACCTCGACTATAGAGAAATGCATTCAGAATCAAAGTTCACAAACTGTGAATATGCAAAAATTTGTCAGTTACGTGAAAAAAACCTGTCGCGATAAATAATAAGGAAAAAAATTAAATACTGTACGCACTGATGTAGCGAAGACTCCCCTTCACTGTCCTTGCTGCTACTGACGGATGTCCTGTAAGTGTAGAAGACGTCTTCACCCTCGGACATGTCTTTCAACTCACTGTTCAGCTCCATGGATGACGGACGAACTTTATGGATGCCGTGGCGAACACGAGTACTCCGCCTGTCTCAGAGACATATATCAAAAAAAAGATAATGATGATTCCAGAATTCAGTCAAGTGAGATGTTGCACATGTACCAGTTGGGTGTGCTGGGGGGCGATCGTGACGGTAGGCTCTTTGTCTCTAAGTATTCTGATGAAATGGACCGCCGCAGGACTGGGTTCCACACCATCCCGCCCACCACACGTTGACAAACGGGACCGCTATAAGTTATGAAAGTGGCGTTTAAATATATACCTTGAATGATGGACTAAAAGAAAAAGGCACCTTTGGTTTTTACTGTTTGCCAGGCCGAGGTGGTGTGTTATCAACTTCCTGTAGGATTGAACTGTGTTGTTGTTGTGTTTGGGGCTCCTGGCGGTGCGGTTGCAGCTGAAGAAAGAGTGATGATCCACACAGGAGCGCCATAAGTTCTTACAGCTCTTTGCACATAGCAGTGTGAGCGAAACTTCACAGTCTTGGGTCTCCCCCTGCGGAATCGTATATGCTTCAAGGTCAAAACATCAATACTGTTGCATTAGCACAGAATAAAATATTGGGGATGCAACGATAGCAGTAACAGTATCAAAGCAAAGATGCTTTGCTTCTATGAATGGGGAATTTCTCCATTGTGACACAAATATAGGTTTTCTTAACTGATCTTTTTTTAATTTGTGTGAGAATCAGGATAAAGCTGCTGATTCAAAAAACTACTTCAACTGTATTGAGTGACTCTGACATAAATGGAATACATCCCTCCACAGTGACATCATTGGATTGGACCATGCGTTCTTTTTTTACTTTTATAACCAGGAAGTATTGGACATAATCAACAAACACTTACACTTATGGTGACAGCCTTTGCCATTGTTGAGGTCTGTTTTCCTGACATTTTTGCAAGAATTGGCTATAATAGTGATCACACACAATATGTTTTATGCTGTCACACTAATTGAAATTATGTTCTAACATCGCATTGGTGGATTCAGAATTAAGCCAATTTTTTAAAGCATTCTCAGGAGGCTCGCATTTCATGCAACACTGCCCATTGCAGTTGTCTAAAATTGATGTCAAGGTGCCCTCGGGCTTACGCAGCCAACGTCACAGGTCACATCGAACCTATTATTGCAAAGAAATTTGTTGACTTGAGTTAACCTTTAAAGACACACAATGGCGGTTTAGGATTAACTCACTCTTTGCAACAGCAAAATACTTACATGTTTACGTTTGAGATGCATAAAGAATCGCTTCCTCTTAAATGAAATCTTGATAATGTTCCCCCTGCATGGGGACAATGTTATTGAGGTCATTTGTAGTGAACTTGAGAGTAAAAGAAAACAAATTGATGAGCACTGCCATGACTCACCAAGGGAAGAAACTAGAGCAAATCATATTACAGAATATTGCAACACCACTTGATGCCAGGCCCACCATAAGAGAGGCATTGTCGGTATCCTGGAATTGAGAAAGAGAACCAAGAGTGTCAGACAAATGTCAGCCATGAAATAAAAGTGGAGCATGAAATGACCATTTTGATGCAAGAGGCGATGTTACCAGAGCAGCATGCAGCTCCACTCCATAAAGCTCCAACGTCCGTGCGGTGTTGAGGAAACACAACTCGGCCTCACTTTTCTTTAGACCCCTGAGGTGAACACACGCAGACAGGTGCAGTACGAGTCAATCAACCGACTGCAAATGGATGGCCGAAGGGCTATGAATGGATGTTGTTGAATCACGTTACTTGTGCTTTGGGTGAAGGTCCTCCACTTTGGAAACAAAGTTTTCATCCTGCTCAGGGATGAAGTGGTACTTGGACAGGTAACCGTTTTGCTGGGATGGACTGTGATCCCCCAGCTCAGCTATTGGTCAAACATAAGTATTCCATGAGATGACGCTTGTATGCTCCAATGGCAAATTTCTTAAGATGCTCTTTTTAGTTAATTAAATCATGGGTTTGGACTATAGATTAGAGAAAATACATTACGTTAAAACGCTTTTATAAGGTTGTTCTGCACTTCCACAAAATTGCCATGTAACAATTACCATATTTTCCAGTGTATAAGGCGCACCCAAAATCCTTGATTTTCTTCAAAAGATTACCCTGCGCCTTATACGCCGGTGCGCCTTATGTATTTTAAATCATATTGCAGCCACGACTCCATTTCACCTCGTAGAAGAAGTGGGGTGATGTGCATGCTGAGAGATAAAATGGCATTTAGTTTCAATAATCCCTTAATATTACCATATTTTCCTGTGTATAAGGTGCATTGCAGTATAAGGCGCACCCCCAATGAATGGTGTATTTTCAAACTTTTTCCATGTAGAAGGCGCACCGGACTATAAGGCGCACCTTCAATGAATGAAATAAGTTTTCCAAATATAATGTATAAATATATAAATGTTTTCCAAGTATAAGGCACACCTCCTTGTAAAGTGCTACAGTGGAGGCTGGGGTTACGCACTACTATTTCAACTGGGGGAAATGAAGTCGGTTGTTATGGCTCAATATTACTTCATATATAAGGCGCACCAGCGTATAAGGCACAGGGTCATCTTTTGAAGAAAATTAAACCTTTTGGGTGCGCCTCATACACCGGAAAATACGGTGCTTTGCAAGGTGGATTTTCTTTCTGGATTTTGCCATAGTTTTCCGTTTTTGGCACATTGATTGGAAATTGAATTATTTGCGCTTTTTGCTTGTTTTTGTATTTAGTGCCTCAAGAAAAACTAAATTTGTTTATTTTTGAAAAAATTAAGGACAAAACATTCCATGTAAACCACTAAGGAAGTGAAAGCTTGAAAGAAGGATCTCTAAAAATTATATTTATTATTGTATTGTGATCAACTCTGATAAAACCCAGGAATATTTTTTCGTTCAAGAAGAAAATACCACACATTATACTATTCTGCAATTCATATTTTGGTGTTTGACACCAAAAAAAGTAAAATTAGGGCGAATTCTGACTGTTTTATTGACATTCCCTTTAGCTAATGGATTGATAATATAACCACAGCCTATACTCTAGTCTAGTGCCTTATATATGGAAACTTTTTTGAAACATGTCATTCATTGAAGGTACGCCTTATACACCGGAAAGTATGGTAGGCTCATTTCCATTCAAGATAAAGTGGTCACATGACCAGTGGCACCATTAGAAATAATAACCAGCCTCACATAGAGCTAATCCGCCAATGTCATGATCAGGTAGACTGGTAGAAAATTAAGAGCCACTTTCATGTGACAGCCTGACCAACATCCCCCACTGGTGTGATACTATGATTACAAAGCCAAATGATACTTAGAGCTGCATCCGATTTTGATGGATGCACAGATTGCCATTGGCTTACAGCATTAGCTTACAATGGGTGTCACATGTTTGATATTAACTCATTCACAGCCAGACGTGCAAAAGTGTGTCCCCTCTAATGACAGGGTTTTTGTCATTGTCACTCGAATTCAAGTCACGAAAAAAAAAATTGTGAATGGAAATGGATGAGTTAAATATGTGTCCATAAAAACTGTATTAGCAAATGGACAAGAATTATCAAAGGCACACACCACAGGGGAAAAAAAAACTTTGTAGAAAGTCTATTGGAGTATTATCGCTGTGGCCCAATACTTTGTTCACATTTGTCAAGAACTCGAGAGCACATTCAAACAGTGTGATTATTCACACAGCTGTTAGGAAGTCATTAATCACAGGTTACTGTGGGAGGCTTACACTGCACGGCGTAAGAGGCCAACACGACAGCTGAACTCAGCGGGCACTGCAACCTGCAATCACGGCGACACAATAAAGCAGCTATAAAAAAAAAGTGTACAGAAATGGGCTGGATGGTGATGGTTGCATTCGGGCTTGTTTTGCACACTCACCTGCCTTCTTTAATGTCACTCCTGATTTGGAGAAAGTAAAGGTTCCTGCGGAGAACAAAATGAAAGAGATTTTAGAATTGGAAAGAACTTTTTTTTAGATAAAATGTTGTGCTTACCAAACACAAAACAAAATAAACTAAAGGAAAAAGAAGAGAGCACCTTGTCTGTTCATGTTGTAGAGAGTTGGGATCGGAAATGAAGAAGCGCACTCTGAAGTTTAGGTAAAAGGGAGACGCAAGACCTGCAGAGAAATGTCATTGTGTCAGTGCTGTCATCGCATCGCCTCTATGGAAATGTAAAAATGTTCTTTGGAAATGGGAAAAAAATGGCAATAAATTGCCTGGTAAACACCTTTGATCTGCTTCTTAAAGGGTTTCTCAGGCTCCAACCATCTCTATAAGAAAGAAATGTGTTCAACATAATCGCTTAGAAGGACAGAAAAAAGACAAAGCAAGCAGGCACTGTGTTTCAACAGAAACAAGTCAAGAATTATTTTATATCCATGTGAATATCCTTGAAAATGTTTTTTGTTGTGCCTTTTGTCTGCTAAAATATTCAATAAACATGAAAGTGGGGTTGGGGGAACAGCAACAACACAGTACAGTGTGTTACAGTGGCTGGCTATCAATTTTAAATAAATAAATATATGGATAAATAAATAAGTCAATAAATACATAACAATATATTAATTAATCCAGTGAGAAATAAATAAGATGTCAAATAAATAAACAGATACACAAATAAACAAACACACAAATACCTAAGTAAGTCAATAAATAAATAAATAAATAAATAAATAAATAAATAAATAAATAAATAAAGATTTTAGAAATAAATTAAAAAACAGATACACACGGAAACAAACAAAAAAATAAATAGATACATAGATACATAGATAGATAAAGAAATAAGTCCCTTTCAAATTTCTCCGTTGTGGGACTATTAAAGGTTTTCTCATTCTGATGTAAATAAATAAATAAATAAATAGATAAATAAATAAATAAATAAATAAAAAGAGATAAATAAATAAACAATCAAATAAACACATTAATACAGTGATAAATAAATAACTAACGAAATAAACAAATAAATAAATGAATAAATAAATAAATAAATAAATAATACATTTCATTTATGTGCGCCTTTCAAAACTCTCAATGTTACTTTACAGTCACAGGATCAGTTTTTCTGGTAATAGTAATAAATAGCTAATACACATGATTGTATCACATGGGTAAGAGCTCCGAACTACATGAACATTTAATTAATTAATTAATTTTAATGACATAAATAAACAGATACACAATAAGCCAATATACAAATACATAAATGAAGGGGAGGGGGCATGAGGTTGAGAAGAGTGTGCGCACGTACGGGAGAGTGTGTGTTGGCCATGATTGAGGTAACGGCTGTGCTGGAGTCTCTGATCTGGAGACTGAAGAGCTGCCTCTCCTGTAGGCCCAGGTGGTCACACACTTGGTCCAACAAAACCACACCTTCATCCTGCTTCTGAAAACACAGACATGACATGAAATGCGGCACGTTTGCATTTACATTTACAGTACTAAACAATTGTAATGTGTGTCTAGGAGATTTGTGACAAAGAGAATAATAATAATAATAATAATAATAATAATAATAATAATAATAATAATAATATCAAAGCTCTCAAGGACACTTTACAATCACAAAACAGGGACATTTTGCTTTTCTTTTCTTTCATAACTTTGCTGCTGTGAAATGTAAATTTCTCCATTGCGAGACTAATAAAGGCAAATTCAATCCAATCCAATCCAATCCAATAAATAAAACCGCAGATACAATTATAAAAAGAACAAGAGCTAAAACCGTACAGAGAATGTGATTTTAAAGGACAACCGACGTCTCCGGACAAGTTGTGTCCATAATTTGTAAAATGGCTTCAAATGACTTCTACTGAGCGTATTTTACAAAGATTCCACCGCATATAGCTATATTTTACATTTTAAGACTCGTGCTGAATATTCCGAAAGTCTTGTTTTTGAGTTGGTGACGAGTCCGTACATGACGTCACTGAAGGAACGCCCCTGACCAAAAGAAGGACACATTGTAGCAGTCCTTCCATGCTGTCAATTCTTGTTTGGTCTGAAAACCTCATGTTGCGCCAGAAGAGGGCGTCCAAGCGCCATATAAGGAATTTATCAGTCTGTGTAAACGCAATACACTGTCATGTCTACAAGAGGTCGCCATTTTCTTCGGCCTCTTTTTGGGTGAGACATTTACCCCCAATGTTGCCTCGAAATGGCACGGAATAAATTCTTTAATCAATTGCAAACATGTATGCTTTCCTTTTCAGAACTATTTGAATCATATTCATAACTGGATGTGTAACAAGAACGCATATTCTCCGAATCTGAAGCCATTGTTTTGATTCTCCAGCAATGCAAGACGTCTTGGCGTGACGTAACGAACTGGGGGCGGGACTTTCTGAAAATGCCCAATTCGCAGCTCAATTTTTGCAAATTTTGGACACTTTAAGTCATTTTTATTGGTATTTTGCATTTGAATAAAAATATCATACTGCGTGTTTTGGGTATTTTTTATGCTATTTTATATTAGTTTTTTTCTGATGTCAGTTAGGAAACAAAAAAGTGACGTCAGTTGTCCTTTAAATACGTGGGTTATGAGATGGGATTTGAAGGTGGGAATAGAATCAAAAACGACAGGTACCCAAACGGAATGATTTAAGATCTTCAAAGTGTCATCTGTGGGTCAAAAATGTCATTATTTTTTCATTTTATTTTCTATCCGCAGCTCTTTACAATCACATCAGTCACTATGTCAAGAATCCATCTGTGTAAACTGTGTAAGAATCATTTTTGAAAGAAGCAAATTGATTATTTACTGCAGCCGATGTTATAAGGGTCCATTGAAAAAGAACACAGTGTTTTTTTATATTGGTATTCATACTAATATAAAAAAAAATATATTGTATTACCCTGTTGAAAAGTTCAAAGTCCCTGAACCTTAGCGTTGTCCTTCATGTGCTTATACAATACAATACATATTGATTTATATAGCCGGTTAACAACAGCTCAAATTGTGACAAAGCTCTTAACTTGGACAGCTATCATATACAGGAAATAAAGCAGTCGCAAAGATAGTAGAAAGCACCAGGGAGTAAAACCAAGATCAAGTCGGAATCATGCTGAGTAAAAAGCCAAAGAGTACAAGTGAGTTTTGAGTAGGTGCAGTACTGAAGCAGGAATAGAAAGTGTGAACACAAACTATTCTATATACACTTTTCGCATCTATTTCAGCCATCTTATTTGAATGGCTGCATATGACTTTGGTGTAAAATCTGCCCCCAGATGAGGCTATTAGTTAATCCGATTGGCAAAAAAAGCCTTAACATATCTGTTCGACAGATATTATTCCCCCAGTGGTACTTTTGCCCAGTCTAATCAGTATGCATTTTATGCGGAGGGGTGTAAAATAATTCCCTAAACAGCTTTTGGACTACATGGCTGAGGAGGAAAAATGCTACAGTCCTCAACAAGAAGTCCTTAGTAGCAGATTATGAAACTGCTGCATGAGTATTACTTAGCGAGAAATGTCGGGAATAAAAACTGCGGGAGGTGAATGTGTCCTTGACAGCTCAACCCATTCACTGCGCGACATGTGCAAAAATGTGTCCACTCCAGTGACAGGGTTTTCAAATGCAAAACAACAATAAAAATGACTTAAAGTGTCCAAAATCTGCAAAAAATTGAGCTGCAAATTGGGCATTTTCAGAAAGTCCCGCCCCCAGTTCGTGACGTCACGCCAAGACGTCTTGCATTGCTTGTGAATCAAAACAATGGCTTCAGATTCGGAGAATATGCTTTCTTGTTACACATCCAGTTATGAATATGATTCAAATAGTTCTGAAGAGGAAAGCATACGTTTGCAATCGATTAAAGAATTATATGTGCCATTTTGAGGCAACATTGGGGGAAAATTTCTCATCCAAAAAAAAGAGGCACAAAATGGCGACCTCCAGTGGCTACCTCTGCTTCCACAGGCTGATAAATTCCTTATACGGAGCTTGGATGCCCTCTTCTGGCAGCTTTTGGGTGCAACACGGTTCTCAGATCAAACATGTACAGCAAAATACACTGACATGATGGAAGGACTGCTACAATGTGTCTTTTTTCGGTCACGGGGCGGTACTTTCGTGACGTCACGTAAGGACTTGTCACCAACTCAAAAACAAGACTTCTTGAATATTCAGAGCGAGTCTTAAAACGTAAAATATAGCTATATGAGGTGGAATCTTATAAAAATACGCTCAGTAGAAGTCATTTGAAGCCACTTTACAAATTATGGACACAACTTGTCCGGAGACGTCGGTTGTCCTTTAATGCCGCGTAGGAAACCTTTAGACTCTTTTTTCATCAGAAAAAAAAGAGTTAATTCCGAAGTTATATGACTCTAGAGTAATATGAGGTGGAAATGGGGGCGGTTGTACAAAAGGCAAATGTCGCCCCCTCGTGGGAGGGAAAAACATTGCCAGAGGTCTGACCAGCACATTATCGGCACCACAAAAGGGTATGTACAATAGTTTGTGTTCAAACTTTCTATCCATGGTTCAGTATTGGACCCCTAAAATCAAAGCCTCCATTTTGACCATCATTGAAATAAATACACAGAAGCAAACTGCGAACATTAACTCCGTCACTGCCAGATGTGCAAAAAATGTGTCCACTCCAGTGCCAGGGTTTTTGTCATTGTCACTCGAACTCCAGGACCCACAAAATTTTGAGTTATAGGAGTACATAAACATTTAATGCAGCCAAACTCCTAAACTACAGTAAAGTCTCGTTATATCGATAGTCAAGGGAGTCCGAAAAAATATCGATATAACCGGGACTATCGATATATCCGACCCTGTTTGCATGTAATTTTCTCCGTGCGTGCATAGAAATAGTATCGATATAACCGGGACTATCGATATATCCGATATCAATATAACGAGACTTTACTGTATATGTGTCTGGAGTTATAGGAGCTTGAAATGAGGGTGGCTGTCCAAAATACAATGCGATACATACATAATGGTTTATATAGCGCTTTAACAACAGCTGAAGATGAAACAAAGCGCTAACAAGGGGAAATTCTGCCCCCTTCTGGAAGGGAAAAAAACATTACCGGAGGTCTGGCCAAGACTTCTATTTGCTATCTATTACCTATCTAACTAGCTAACTGGCAATCTATTAGTTATCTTTTAGCAAGCTAACTAACTATCTATTTGAGTTATTCCGTGTTGAGTGAACGCTTGCGCATGTGGCTGCCGCTGCTCACTCACAATAAAACTTATCCTGTGACTGTAAAGTGACCTTGAGAGTTTTGAAAGGCGCTTATAAATGAAATGTATTATTATTATTATTATTATTTATCGGCACCAATGCAAGAAAAAACAAAACCAGAACTAATTCAGGAATGGCGCTCTACGCCATATTTTCAATTCCCGAATAAATTCATGAATGGCAGTGAATGAGTTATGGTGCAATGCTGAGAATGAAATTTGGATTAATGTGGGGCAGGAAAAAAAAAGATGCATCGTGATCTGACACATTATTAGCAGAGCAACATATGATCTCCTCAAAATCACAGGCAGGAAACGGTTTCTCAGTGTGTTTCGTACATTGACTCGGAAGGTCTCAATGGTGCCGTCCAGCAGCTGAACTAAGCAGAGCAGATCTGGTTTTGGCATGACTGTCACCGCAGGTAACCACCCTGGCCCTTTGCTGGTCTCAGAGAGAGGGACCTGAGAAGAACAACAAAAAACATGATCCACATTTTCACACTGTTCTCTGACAGCACCGCCCTCACGACAACACTGCACGCCAAGCGCTGGATGGAGCAGTGACTAATGCAGCATGAATGCAAAGGAGTGTTGCGAGTGTATACAGTTCAGGGTGGTGGTGAACCTACGGCTCGAGGGCCACATAAAACAGGAGAGAGAATTTAATCCGGTTGCTATGCATTTCTAAAACCAACATTTTTTACATTTTTTTTAAATTATTTGGTTCTATTGCACTATTTCAGACAAAAAAACGTCCACATAAAAATGGCCCCACTCCAAGTGAGCCGTCTTATGTTCGGCCCAGGCCTGCCTTTACCGCTTTCTACTTCTCGCAAAGGCAACTGAATGATAAGAATGTTCAACATTTTTTCCCAACGTTCAACACGCCCATTTTGCAGTTATAGGCTGAACACGAATACATACACATGTAAGTATGAAAGCACCCACTCACACCCCTTAGTAGGCTGGAGGAATGCTTCTGCATGCATGTGAGTGCGTCCAGTCCTGTCTTGGCTTCCAGGTAAACGATTAATGGATTGCGTTAAAAAAAAAAAAAAAAAAAAACAAGGAACCGCAGTGTTCTGAGTTAATGTTTGAACGCAGGGACACACTTGGAATGTATTAAAACCAAGCTAACCTCGACTCGATGGCTTGTTTTTTCCACAGTAAGCCTCTCACAGGCTTACTTACAAATGAACACTTTATAACAGGGATAATAAGCATGTACATGCGGGGTTTTTCTTTGTGGTTAGCATCAGTGACGTGCGGTGAGGTTCATGGCTGGTGAGGCACTGACGTCATCACAGTCAGATTTACAAACATATAAACTCCACAGAGTAGCTTATTCGCCATTTGATTGGCAACAGTTAACGTGTTTTGTTTAAAATGTCATGTCAGCATTCTTTATATGCTGTATACAAATTGTAGCATAGAAAAAAAGAATTAAAAAAAACATCATTATCGTGTTACCTTTACTTATAAATGAAGTCTCTGTCTCAATGGAGATCACTGCTAGTGAAGAAAGTCGTCCTTGATCAGTCCTGTTCCGACTGTATGTTTTCAGTCTTTTGTGCTGAGAATGACCGCTCCACTATTGCTGTAGTAGCTAGAATAGTGAGCATGAGCTGAAACAACTTTGTCACTTCAGCTTCGATTGAAAGTCCAGTTTAGAAAATTCTTTCAATTTAGATATGTAATCCACCATTCTGAAAATAAGGCCAAGCAACACGAAAAAATGACTGCATGGTTGCACTTAACTTGCTAACTGTTTACTGTAGCTTGCTGTCACTAATTCTATTATTCTGCAGCCGAGGAGTCGCAAGAAGAATCTGTGATCACCAGCGCCCCCTGTCATGAGGCAGGAGAACTGTGTGCCTCACCGAAGCACACAGTTTTGATCACTGTAGTACAGTACGTCTGTGTAAGCTCTCAGTCGTACAGTCCATCATCTGTACTTTTTTGTAGTACAGTGTTTATAATGTACAGTGACTGTACATTATATCTTCTTTTCCTTTCGGCTTTTCCCTTGAAGGTGTCGCCACAGCAAATCAGTGTCCTCCATCTTTAGAGGTTTGATCCGCGTGTATGTTTTGGCCAAGCTTTTATGTGGGATTGCCCTTCCTGACACAACCCTCTGTATTCATCCGGGCTTGGGACCGGCACAAAAAGACTTATGTCTTATGTCTAATGTCTTATGACTAATAAAGGCAAATCCAATCCAATCCAATCCAATCCCTTTGTGGCTACAGAACAAGCAACTCGCTCAGTAAAAGGCTCCCAAACACAAAATGGTCATCGGCACAGCAACATTCAAAACACACACACACACACACACACAATGCTCTGATCTTACTGTGAAATGGGCATCTCTTTCCCTACATTACATCACATTTGGAATACTTCTTTCATTAGTGTGCATCAAAATATGATGCGAGAGCTCAGGGTGCGTCAAAGGATTGACTGCTATGCCTATATTAGTGAAACACATAATCCGAATGACTGATCGGTTACATTGGGGCGGGGGGGGGGCAATACAAATTGAAAATTTGCTGTGCACGTTGCAAAACAAATCATCTTCTAGATATGGTGATTCTCTATTATATACACAAGCTGAACTGTAGAAATTTAGTTCATATACGAAAATATTTTGAACACTTTACACATAGTGATATGCAGAGTGACAGCAATGCAGTCTCACTGCAGAGCAAGCGAGCACAGTTAGCATAGTGATTGCGCAATCCATGGTGAGGCTCAGCCGGCTGCTGCCTCACCGCTCGTCTCTACTTAGTATTTCAATGGTAAATGTGAAAATTCAGCGATTTTGAAAAAAATCCAAAAATGGTGAAGTTAAATGTAAAAGAACATTAAAGTGCAAATCACCAAATAAATATAACTGTTTAATTTATTTTGTCATTTGATTTCCATGATTTTTGTCATTTCATTTCCATGATGACAGGTGAGGCATAGCCTCACCTGCCTCCCCTGACTGCACGTGACTGGTTAGCGTATACATGTGATAATTGTGATAGCTTGACTTAAACAGATTTTTTACATATATACTGTCAATAAACAACCTGTGTGTCATGGCTCATTCCTGTGACATAAATGATCAGGTGTGCTAGCATAAATTACCCAATTTTGTTTAGTTTCTGCTAGGGCCGAATGATGTTGAATGATAGTGAATTTTAAACTTATTTTTCAAAAGAAGGAAATACATCTGTATATTAATCAGATATACTATAGATATATTGGTTTTATAGGTTCAGTTTACGCTAATAAACCATGCATAAATACAGAAGACAGTGCATCTATTATAGTTGTCAACGCAATCATGTTTGGTGAAAAAAATACATGTACTGCATTGCTTGAGCACAGAACGTAGAGAGACACGATACAAATAAACATATTACATATTATTTGTTTTTTTTGTTCTTTTGGCTATAAGATGGCGCCACAAGAGTGGCTGCCTTTCCAGCAGCTCTTGTATTTTGTTTTTCTACTTCTTTCATTCTTTTCATCTTCCTTTCATAACTTTGCTGCTGTGAAATGTAAATTTCTCCACTGAGAGACTATTAAAGGTAAATCCAATCCAACATGTGTACTATCCATATATTGTTTACGTTAATATTAAAGTTTAACATAATGTTTAGCAGCTGACCAAAATTATTTTAATCCTCCCAAAATACCACCTTTGTGATTTGAAAATTGCGTTATGAAACCAAATTTCATCACGAATTCCCCCCTCAAAAATATTTTTGTTGATCTTTCTCTGCCATTGACATATAGTGACCGGCAGCAAAAAAATAAAAGCTCTTCCACCAGAATGCAAAGGAGACAAAAATCCTCTTTTTCTCATTTTTTTGTGACATTTTTGCTTGATTCTGTATCTTCAGAGTTTTTGCCCAAATGTCAAATACGTACAAAAATGGGCATTAACTCAATAGGATACACCGCATCAGGTGTTTGAGATTACCACAACGGCCAAATGCTACAAGGACTGATACACAAAAATACACAAAGGGAGTTAAAACGAATATATAAACTAAACAAACCATAATCCTAAAAAAAGTTATAAACAATGATATGGTGTTGTCAACATAAACGACAATGATCTTTCTGTACTTTTTGCCAAACACGGAACCTGTTGACAGCTTCGACTTCGCGTTCGAAGTGTGTAGCTACACACCCTAAACACGAAAAAAACGCGTTGCAAGTAAACTTTTCCCAAAAGCCCGGAACAACTCCGCCGACATCAAACCTTTCTTGAGAAAGAGGGAACTGATCAAAAAAAGAGAAACAAAGTCTCGTCTACCTCCGTCGACCCGCTTTAGAGACGAATCGCGCACATGTAAGTGACCGCCGGGGACACTTCCGGACGGGCCACGGTGTCCAAGGATCCAGGTTGAGGAAGGTAAATATCCAGGGCACTCCTCGCCAACAGCTGCCCTGATTCCACGCAGCTCCGCCCCGCCCCTTTTCTCTGCGCGCACACTCCCGAGCTGAAAGTCAGGCTGACGGGAGCGCGCACGTAAACAACGAGAAATCAATAACACAGTCCTGGCGAAAGCTTGGACGTACTTTCTGCTTCTGTTGTATAATAACATTAACAACAATAATAAATCGATAATAAAAAAACTAATAATAATAATAATAATAATAATAATAATAATAATAATTTTTCGGCTTTTCCAGTCAGGGGTCGCCACAGAAAATCAGTGTCCTCCATCTTCAGAGGATCGATTACCAATTTTGTGTTTGGCAGCCATTTAGTGAGCATTTTCATGTTTGAAAGGCGCTAAGAAATTAAATGTATTATTATTATTATTTACGTTCATAGAGTTAGTTGTTCTGTAGCCACAAGGGGACACAAGCCAGTGTCTTATAGTGCCGGTCCCAAGCCCGGATAAATACAGAGGGTTGTGTCAGAAAGGGCATCCAACGTAATAGCTTGGCCAAAACAAATATGTAATAATAATAATAATAATAATAATAATAATAATAATAATAATAATAATAATAATAATAATAATAATACTTATTATTATTATTAATAATAATAATACTTGAAAGGCGCTGAGAAATTAAATGCATTATTATTATTATTATTATTATTATTATTATTTCGTCTGTGTAAGCTCTCAGTCGTACAGGAGTGGTTCTTCGATGAAAAGGTTTCTTCAGTCATCATCTGTACTTTTTTGAAGGTGTCAGACGTTTCGCTTCTCATCCAAGAGGCTTCGTCAGTGAACTTTAGTTTGGGGTCGCCATTCAGGCGACCCCTGAATGGAAAAGCTGAAAATAAAAGATTATAATTATTTATTATATTTAGTTCGCTGACGAAGCCTCTTGGATGAGAAGCAAAACGTCCAACACCTTCAAAAAAGTACAGATGACGGCTGAAGATTTTTTTTTTCCTCCGGGTCCTCCGGTTTTCTCCCACATTCCAAAAACATGCATGTCAGGCTGATTGAACACTCCAAATTGTCCCTAGGTGTGAGTATGAGAATGAATGGTTGTTTGTCTTTGTGTGTAATGATCTCCAAGTAACTGTTATAAAATTGGTCATTTGAATAATGTAATGGTGTTCTATTTTACTATACACCCCCCAAAAAGGTCACAAAAAATCCTGACAAAATCCTGTAATTAAATGAAATATTGCTTTAGTTGCTCACAAACTGACAGCTCAATTAGTTGATCAACAGCTCAGCTGTTGATTGTTCTCTTGCCGATTTTTTGAAACTATTTATTAACTACAATTTCTAACCTGTAGTTTTCACATTATACGAGACACACAACAAATCAGGGCAATGTTTAACAGAACACCGCTCCTCTCTTAAACTGAATAGTGCAAGTGTGTTTGAAGTGGAATCTTGCATTTCTTCTAGTTTTGTCGTCACCTATAGGACAAATGACGTACTACGATTATCACAACTGTTTCCATCTTCCTGGGTTGATACCCAGAAAGCCCCATTTTAGCTACCTCAAGTAACATTTATGTATACTGTACACCCCTTAATCACAAACAGTCTTTAACATTAATCACAAACATGCCCGCAGTTGACAAATGTTAACAAAAATTGACAATTATTTAGAAAGAGCTGTGGGAGAGAAAATAGTCCTGAAAGTGTACTGCTCTCAAACAAAAAAAACAACATGCATATTATGCTCATTGAAGACATATTTTATATTATATGTACAGTAAAGTCTCGTTATATCGATATTCTCGGGAGTCGTAAAAAATATCGATATAACCGGACTATCGATATAGCCGATCCTGCGGCATGTAAATTTTCTCCTTGCGTTCATAGAAATAGCTTCGTAATAAGCAGTACTATCGATATAACCGATATCGATATAACGAGACTTTACTGTATTACATATACATATTATTTGTGATTTAGTTTTTTTTTTGTTCTTTGTCTTCAAGAGTGGCTGCCCTTCCAGCAGGTCCTGTATTTTTTCTACTTCTTTCTTTCCTTTCATCTTTCTTTCATAACTTTGGTGCTGTGAAATGTTAATTTCTTCACTGCGAGACTAATCAAGGTAAAAACAAACCAATACGACCAATTAATATATTATTAGATGGCCCTCCTAGCTTTTTTAATGAGTCAGGACCTTTTGTTTCTCAGGCATGACATCTGATATCAAGACAATCTTGCTGAGTGAAGCATGGCACCTACATGCAGATGGATTTCGACATTTATAGGGATTTTTTTTCCTGCTAAAGACTGATATGGTGTGAGGATTGACATTTTACTGGATGTCTAAAACCAAACAAAGAAAAAAAATAACTTTCGGGTATTGTCATAGTGAATAACGTGCGGACCCATTTGCTGTCGGGGCAATGCAGTGAAAATATGAACTGTCAAGAGATCACCTTTCTGTACCACTAACTCACATGACCCAAATCAACTCTTCACTCTCCCCCCCAATTTTAGACATGGGACACACATACACACTTGATATTACTTCAGTATCCCACATGTCTCATGATCCAAAGCATACCACATCTGGAAATCAGTCAAAGAACATTCAACAAAAAAAAGCTATGAAATCCAGTTCAGTTTAATTAATGAAATAAATATTTGATAATGAGCAAATACAACCATAATTTTGGTTCCCACAGATTGGATGGTGCCCATATGGCACACAGCTATGAGGAGTCAACCACTAACCAACATTCCTGAGCTTACCCAGTCGTGTAAAGCACACCTGTTCTGAGAATCACCTTCTTATTTTACAATCTCAATGCTACCGTTGACGAGAGTAAAAGCTGTGATAGACAAGATTGTAAATGGGGAATGGGTTAAAAAATGAGAGGTCATGTTGGGCGCTGACCCCCTTTTGCCCTCGTTGAGACTCCTGCGTCCATCTTTCATGAATAGCTAGCTGGCTGGCTGTCTATCTATAGTTCGCTGTATATTTGCTATTTATAAGCTATCTGTAGGCTCGATAGCTAGCTATATATTAGTTATTTATTAGCTAGCTAGCTAGCTAGCTAGCTATCTTTCTATGTATTTGAGTTACTTCCGGGTTAAGTGAACGCTGGCGCATGTGACTGCCGCTACTCACCCACAGAAAAACTGATCCTGTGACTGTAAAGTGTCCTTGAGAGTTTTGAAAGGCGCTTAGAAATGAAATTTATTATTATTATTATTTACTCATAGTTTTGTTTGCTACTTTGGATCTTTTTGTTCTGATGACTTTTTTGTTTGAGATTTTGTTCCTGCTGGATTTATTTAATACAATTTGTCAAATACACCCTGCTCCTCCCTCCTGTCTTCATTCTTGGGGTCACCACCACCATCTTGCATTTGTGACACCCTGCACCGCTTCATTGTGAGGCCGACGCGCTTACCTGTTCACTTCACCAAAAAACTGACTGTTAATTCCTTTGTAAATGAGCAAACACACACACACACACACACTTTTACATCACAGTTTTCAATGATAAAATCTGACTTTACTCCTCTACGACTTACATCACGTACTGTGCAGGAACTTAAAATAGCACCGCTTGCTATTTTCATTCATCATATGATCACACAGTCATAAAAGTGTGGTTACGTAATGCAGACTTTAAGACTGTAAAGTTCAGGATGATGATTTTAGGGAGTGTGGGGTTGCTCGAACTATACTAGTAAACAAGTATAAATTTTGAACTGGTTTCATTCAAACACAAATAACAATTTGGCATGGAAATGATCCAGACATGTCCTGTGGATTCTTAGGCATGTGATGGCTACATGAGACAAGAGGGATGATACAGAGTTGTCAAATGCTGTCACAGTAGGTCATGTAGGTCATGACCTATTAACTATATTTAGTCTGCAATGGAACTTCTGTTCTACTTTCTTGAATTTCAATAAAAATAACTTGACGAAAAGGTTTCTTCAGCCATCATCTGTACTTCAATAATAAATGTCTTGTGGAAATCCCTCAAGATGAACATCAGGAACTGCAGTAATAAAAGTTTATAAAAGACCTGTTACTCCAAAACAGCAACAAGCTAAACCAATGTGCTCAGTGTCAAATTTTAAAATGAAACTGGACACCACTCTGTATTTTCTTGTTATTTCTGGGTGTAACAGCTACATTTTTTTCTTTTTAAAATGTCCATACAATACAATTTTAATGATTATACGATATGCTATTCTATGATGATACTGATAATGACAATAAAATAAAGTATATCAAACAAATCATTTACATCTCATTTATATAATACAGCATGTGCCAATCAAAATATGTACTGTACTCTCACCGACCTCATTCAAATGTGCCGTTTTGCAAGGACTCCACAAATTCCGACGATCATTGAATGCACCACAGCCGTTCATTTATTTGGGGTCTGTCAAAAGGAACCTCAGACGACTTTGAGACCAGCCGTGAAGATTACTTCTCCGGTCAGCTCCTAATTTATTTTATATAGCTGTTCACTGTTTCATTCACATGACTTTGACTCACGATCGGGAGATGACCTTCGCCAAAATGAGGAGGCTTGTGTCATTATTCTCAGGTAAGGCGGATACTGTTCTTTTAATTTGCCGACGTCATTTCAAGTGCACGAATGATGAAGCACGTCAGAAAAAGTTGTAAACAATATGCCTGGAAATTCAAATGACTTGGTCTCAAAAGTTTTTAGCAGATTAAAATTCTATTAAAAACGGAATTTGTGATTTTTGAGGCTTCGACGGTACATGGAAATTGGATAGTTTCATGTGACTTAGCCAAATGGCACAAGTGAAGTTCACATTTTTTTCTTGTACTTGCACCGTTTCGCAAGTAAGCAAAATAAGCATATTACAAAGTGTCGATTGAAAAAAAATCAATTTAACCATCATATTATATTTAAAAGAAAAATCACGTTAATTATGTTGTGGGTCATTGCTACCCATATGTAGAAATCCACACAAAACAGTCAAATAATAGGTGACATCAGCAACAACTGTTTCTGAGGTATTGTAAGCATGCTTGAAAAGAGACAACATATTTTCTTTCCCATTGGGATATTTTAGTACTGTTTTGAAGAACCGATAAGGAAAGGATATCCAGTGCTTTAGTCAACACAAACATGGAAACGGGTCAAATTGACCCCTAAACATAATATGAGGGTTAAGATTAAATCCCACTATTAGACATTATAAAGGGAAACAATGCAATAAAGCGCTCAACCTAATATTGTTTAAAGGTCCCTTTTTGAATATTTTGTCCGTTGAATTTAGTTTTGCATGCTGCAGAATGATAAATTGTTTTGTAACTAACCTTACTCACCACTATCTTTCAGCTCTACTGAAGGGGAGAAAAGCTCTCTTCAGGGACTTATTACACAAACTCTCCCCTTATCAACCACTTTGTCAAGAGTAAGTCACCATTAAAATACTATATATGTTGGAAAACATGGTGACACTGGTCAATGCACTATCCCCTCCCTTGAAGTCAGGACACCAAAAAGATCCGTCACCTATGGAGCAAAACCAGGGCAAAGATGGAGGACCGAAACAGGGCAAAGATGGAGGACAGAGATAACGCGGTGAGATTGCAATGACACAAAAAAAAAAAACCAGGAAAAGAAAATGATTAATTAATCTAGTATGTATTTTCTGTCTCATCAGGGCTCAATAAGGTCCCAGTCCTCCTTGTGAGTATGTCTTTCATTGAAGGTCAATAATAGATGTAATATAACATTTGGTCTGTCAGCACATGAGTATACGTATATTGTAAGCCACACCCAAAAGTAAAAAAAAACTGTCAGTGATAAATCAGTGCTGTATAATACATAATTTGTACGAATCTAGAATAGAAATTAACAAATAAGACCAACCTAAAAAAAGTTCTTATCCCATGACTGTAAAGTGTCCTTGAGAGTTTTGAAAGGCGCTGAGAAATTAAATGCATTATTATTATTATTATTATTATTATTATTATTATTATTATTATTATTATTATTATTATTATTGGTGAAAAGGTTTCTTCAGCCGTCATGTGAAAATTCCACAACAGTTTACACAATTTTGGTGTTATAGTTATGGAACTAATTTCCTGACAAAAACATAGAAGAAAACCACATCGCTAGAGACAGATTCATGGCAATGGTCATAATAATAATAATAATAATAATAATAATAATAATAATAATAATAATAATAATAATAATAATAATAATAATAATAATAACACATTCCATTTATGAGCGCCTTTCAAAACTCTCAAGGACTTTATGTCATGGCCATAATTCCAGAACTAATCTATTTTAACTCATTCACTGCCATTCATGAATTTATTCAGGAATTGAAAATGATGTAGAGCGCCTTTCCCGAGTTTGTTTGGTTTTTTTTATGCTTGGGTGCCTATAAAGTGCTGGCCATGGCCTCTGGCTGTTTTTTTCTTTTTCAAAAGGGGGCAGCATTTCCTCCCAGCTGTTTTTAAAGCCCTAAATAATAATAATAATAATAATAATAATAATAATAATAATAATAATAATAATAATAATAATAATAATAATAGCGCCTTTCAAAACTCTCAAGGACACTTTTCAGTCACAGTATCAGTATATACAATAAACCAATATGTATACAGTATATTGCATTGTATTTTGAACAGCCGCCCTCATTTCAAGCACATATAACTCCAAACCCATAAAATTTAGGAATTAACGCTTTCTTTCTGATGAAAGAAGAGAGTCTAAGGTTTCTAACGCTGTATTGAATGTTTATGTAGTCCTAAAATTCATTATTCTGTGGGTCCTGGAATTCGAGTGACAATGACAAAAACCCTGGCACTGGAGTGGACACATTTTTGCACATCTGGCAGTGAATGAGTTAAATTTTTGTCTTCTATTATGGTGATCATGGAGTTATAAAAAGCACAAATGGCTTATTTTATTGACTCGCGAATAAAAATCGTCCTTCCTGAGAAATCCTTCATGTGTATGTTTTGTGTCATGATTGAGCCTTTCTATCAGTTTAGTGCCATTAAAAAAATTGATATAATAATAATCAGGGGGCCCTTGGTTTCTGATGGTGTTCTGTCATCTCATTAACCTATATGAACACGCTCATATAGTCGTAATTAAAAAAAATATTTCTATGGGAAAATACCTCGAGGCCATAAATATTGAAGAAAAAAAAATGCCGAACACAATGAATGATTCCGTATACTTACATCGCGCGGCGTTCATAATGTGTCAAATGAACACAGCTGTTGGCCATTAGCAGCTATGACATGCCCATATCATAACGCAGCTTCCTCCATGTTTGACACACGGTGTGGTATGCTTTGGATCATGATTTTTCTACATACATTTCTCTTGCCATTAATATGTTTTTCTAATTTTTCATTTTTGCATTTGTTTTTTAAGTAATTATTTTCCATTGTGATGTTATAGAAAGTTTTTTTTAAGAATTTGTCTTCCTTTGTGTCCATTAGGATGAAACCTTCTGATTTTGATTACCTCAAAGTTATTGGCAAAGGGAGTTTTGGAAAGGTAAAAAAATAAATATATATGTATATATATATATATATTTATTATATGTCGCTTATTGTTTTTGTGTCATTGCTTCATTCTTTTGATTCAGGTGCTGCTGGCCAGACACAAAAAACTTGGCGACTACTTTGCTGTGAAAGTGTTACACAAACAGACAGTTGTTATGAGGAAAGAGGTAACATGCCTACCTAGAGTAGATCTACAAAGTTGACACGCTGAGAGGTGAACCATTTGCATTTTAAAATAATTTATTTTCAGAATCAGAAAGCTGTTAATCATCCAACAATGGGGACATTTGCGATGTACAGCAGCAAAATTGAAATAAGTTGGGGTGGGTGGTGAAACGATAAAAACAAAATAGTATTTGAGTTACTTGTGGGTTGAGTGAACGCTGGAGCGTGTGGCTGCCGCTACTCACCCACAGAAAAACTCATCCTGTGACTGTAAAGTGACCTTGAGAGTTTTGAAAGGCGCTTAGAAATGAAATGTATTATTAAAAAGAACTGTACATCGTGCAAGTATTGTAATACAGTATAAAAAGCATATTTGATATATGCAACTGTATTGAGTAACTGTACAGTTTTCAATTTCCCACTCTAAAATATAAACAAAAGGAAAGACCCCATTGGGTTGTACAGGTTATGTTTCAAAAGGATTTTATTTTAATACCTTTCCCAGTGCATGTATATAATATCAACGATTAAACCCAACAACAAAGTGTTTGAAGCAAAAAAATCGAAATAATGATGTACATGATTTGGTTTTTTTTATAGGTCATTTCTCTCTTTAGTAGAAATGACCATTCAAGGATGGCACAAAATTGCTGAACAGTAACTCCCCACCTCCCCCAAAAAATTAACATATTCAAAACATTAATAATATTTATATTACTTTATACTGCATATCATTTCAAAGGCACAAAAAAATCAGTCTGCTGAAATATTGCCTCATTTAAGACCCAGTTTAAGTGCAAATAAGCCAAGTCTGCCATCTAGTGGTGAGTGATGATAATACAATTGAAAATTAAATTGCTGCGTTTTGGCAATCATTTTTTTTTCTCAACATTATTATTATCAATGTTTTTTCCATAATTCTATTTCCCAATTTACCCTCTTTGTTTTGTGCAACAATTTTAGAGAATATGTATCAAGGATTATCTTTTAATATATTTTGAGAGCTCCAAAAATACATTTATTTTTTGCAATATTTTTGTTTTTAAACAAATCACCTCTGTTCCACCTACTTAATTACTTCTCTATCTCCCCATCTTTAATTGTTTTTGCAGCAGCAGCATGTGATGGTTGAGAGGAGCGTTCTTCTCAAAGGGGTGCAACATCCCTTTTTGGTGGGACTCCACTACTCTTTCCAGACACCAAACATGCTCTACTTTGTTGTGGACTACGTTAATGGAGGCGAGGTAATCATATTGCGACATTCTCAGTTGTTTTTCCAAGTACAACCAATTATTGATTCATTTTGTCACTTTCAGCTTTTTTATCACCTCCAGAGAGAGGGTTCATTTCCTGAAAGCAGGGCTGCTTTTTATGCTGCAGAAATGGCCTTGGCGCTGGGCTACCTTCACTCATTAGACATTGTGTACAGGTAACCTTCGTAACATCCAGCTTCATGTTTTCGCTGTGTCTCTGGCTCTGAATTCCAAAGAAAAGTTTTCTTGTGCTACAAAGTAGATGTTATGTGATGAAATGCCTTCTGGCAGCGCTAATAAATCAGAAATATTAGTGCCACAAAAATGGTCTTTCAACCAAAATTTCAAAAAAATGTCTTTAAAGGCAGGATTTTAATATTGGATCTCATTTTCCTGTGTCGGCTTACCTAATTTACTGCCGCAAAAGTTGTATTTTGTCTCAGTAGGTAAAGCATATATAGTAAAGTCTCGTTATATCGATATCGGATATATCGATAGTCCCGGTTATATCGATACTATTTCTATGCACGCATGGAGAAAATTACATGCGAACAGGGTCGGATATATCGATAGTCCCGGTTATATCGATATTTTTTCGGACTCCCTTGAATATCGATATAACGAGACTTTACTGTACTTTTTGAATGTGTTCAGAGACCTCAAACCGGAGAACATTTTACTAGACAGCGAAGGTCACGTCAAGCTGACCGACTTTGGACTCTGTAAAGAAGGGGTGTCCGTCGGTGGACTCATGCGTACGTTTTGCGGGACTCCGGAGTACCTAGCTCCAGAGGTGCTGCAGGGTTATATGTACAGTCCCACAGTGGACTGGTGGGGACTTGGCAGCGTGCTTTTCGAGATGCTGTACGGGCTGGTGAGTCCTTTTTTTAAACAAACTACATCTTGTAATGCAAAAATTTTTGTTATCATGACTATATCTCAAGATATACATGTCCCCGCCTTTTAAAATTATCAATGCTACTGTAGAATGTACCTGTCACTGGTCAAAAATGTATATAACAGTTTTTAATCAGACATATGAGTAAAGTGATCTAAATTATTATTTTTTTACATATTCCAACCCACCTTTGGTGTAATAATAATAATAATATGAAATGTATTATTATTATTATTATTATAGTATATGGTATTATTCTTCTTGTTATTATTATGATTGGATATTATTTTGATATTGTTATGATTGTTATAATAACATGTTATTATCATTAATTTAATTCAATATAATATAATATATATGATTATTATTATATTATTACTATTATACATTATTTTTATTATTATTATTAAAACCAAGGGCGGGTTTGGAATATGCAAAAAAAATAATTTAGAATACTTTACTTGCATGTCTGATTAAAAAATGCTGTATACATTTTTTGACCAGTGACAGGTACATTCTACAGTATAAAAAAATGATCGTTATTATTATTATTATATTATTTATTGTTATTACAATTATTATATAGTATAGGGTTATTATTATTCTTATAATAATAACTTATTATTATCCATTCTTCGTGTCCACACAATAAGTTTATTTTTATCATCACCACTATTACTATAATGATTATTAATAACCTGTTTTGTTCGTCAGCCTCCATTTTACAGCAATAGTAAAACAGAGATGTTTGAGAAGATACTCCATGCACCTCTTTGCCTGCGAAGTGGAATATCTGAGGCGGCTTGCTCGCTATTAGCGGGTTTACTGGAAAGAAAGATCTCTAGACGCTTGGGGGAAAGGCGTGACATCGTAAGAGCTTGTGTAAAAGACAGCCAGACATTATAAATACATGTTGCTAGAACGAGATCAACCTCTCGTCCACCCAGGTGGAGCTACAGGAACATCCGTTCTTCGCATCCATCAATTGGGATGACCTACTGGCGAAGAAAGTCCAACCTCCATTCATCCCCAATGTGGTAATTTTACAACTAGATGTTTTTCAATACACTACATCACGATCTTGATTGTCCTGTTGCTTCTCGCAGAGGAGTCCTTGCGACATCAGCTACATCGACCCCGAGTTCACGCTACAGCCCGTGCCCATCTCCATACATGACAAGTGTCAAGAGGGTGCGATGAGCGAAACCTTTGTAGGGTTCTCCTACATGAACACCACATGAACTGCTTTTATGAAGCGCAACTATTGTCGCAACAATTGTACAAAGTATGTATTTTTTTCAACGTCATACATCTGAATTTACTGATACCTGTTATCACTGATGGTCTAGTGGTTCACTCGCCGGTATGTGAGTTTGAATGTTTTACTTTTTCTCTGCGTGCTTTGTTATTGACCATTCCAAGGTGCAGTCAGCTGGGAAAGGCTCCAGGTGAGCTGTGACCTTGAAGAGGATAAGTTCCATAGAAAATGAATGGATACTGTGTCTGTTTCAATGAATGTGTCATGATCTGGTTGGCGACCAACGGGGGGCGCTGTCGGCCCCGCCTACACCTGCACAGGTGCTGGTCGTCCCGATCAGATTGGCGACCAGCGGGTAGCGACGTCAGCCCTGCCTGCAGTCTCGCAGCTGCTGGTCGTTTAATCATTGACACTTAAAAGGACACCCGGAACGACCATCCGGTGCCGGTTCATTGTTTGTTTGCTGCTTGGTTGCTGCATGCATTATGTATGTGTTTGTTTAACCTTGGCGGACTTTTACTTTTGGTCTTCTTTTGCTACTTTGTATTTTTTCCATTCAGATGATTTTGATGTTTTACATTTTGTTCCTGATGACTTTATTTTAATACAATTTGTCAAACAACCTCCTGCTCCCTCCTGCCTGCTTTTCGGGATCCGAACCCGCCATCACCACCTCGCAAACCGTGACAGAATGTGAATGACATTTTAAGCAAATAAATAAATAAATAAATAAATCTTTAATATTATATTAAAGCTCAAAATATGTACAGAAGTCATATTTGAGCTTTAATATCAACATTCAAAATATGTACAGTAGTCATATTTGAATTTGTTTATTCTGATTACCGGTACTTTCTGGTGTTGTGTGAAGACAAAGTAAAAATTACCAGTAAAAAATAAAAAATAAAAATCTTTTGTTTGTCCAAGTACTTATACGGGAGTCGGATGAAATGTCCAAAGATTTTGTTTTGACACGTTTTATTCTTTCAAAATATATAAATACACATTGCGTCCTTCCCATTCTCTTGTTGCATTCACAGTTTTCCAAAAACAGAACCTAATACTGTACAATGTGCATCTCAATAAAATACAAAATCATCTCCTTGTTGATGGCAAGACAGAAAGTGTTAACAACATCCATAAGTTTGTCATGAACAATAAATTAATTTGTGAATTCCAAAGTTAATGCTAATTACAGTATAAACACAATTTCTTTTATAGACTCCAAATATTTGACATTTCTGATATTTCACAGACGGTGAACGTTACATATCATAGCTTTAGTCATCCTGACAGGCAAAGTAGGCAAGCAGCTGACCATTGCAGGTCATCAAAAACAAGCCGCCACCTGTAGGAATAACAAATAATAAGAAGAAGATGAATAATACATTTCATTTATAAGCGCCTTTCAAAACCCTCAAGGTCACTTTACAGTCACAGGATAAGTTTTTCTGTGGGTAAGCAGCGGCAGCCACACGCGCAAGCATTCACTCAATCCGAAATAACTCAAATAGATAGAAAGCTAGCTAGCTACCTAACAGATAGCCAGCTAGATAGCTAGCCAGCTAGATAGCTAATAGATAGCTAGCTAGAAAGCAACCAGACAGCAAATAGATAGCAAATAGATAGCCAGCTAGGTAGCCGGCTAGATTGCCAGCTAGATAGCCAGCCAGATAGCTAACAGACATCAAATAGATAGCCAGCTAGGTAGCCAGCTAGGTAGCCAGCTAGATAGCCAGCCAAATAGCTAGATATTGAAGGAAATAGATACATTTATTTAAAATGGCATCCAAGCCACATTGTACATTTCGGTTAGGACATGCTACTTGGTCTCACCTAAGGCCACCCACCACTGCCATGCCAGGGGAAACTCCAGCATTACTGAAATATACATGAAATACACAAAATATATATAGCGTGAGCGCAGATCACCGATGCGTATGTGGAACCGGGAGTCGCGGCTTGGAATTGAATCGGATTTATGTGGAAAAGCAGATCACTTTTTTCCATCTACGGATGCTACAGCTTCGTGTTTGCGTTCAAAACTTAACTTGTCGGTTGATGTATAGACATTTTCAGCATGAGGTCCCTGATCCATTGGTGAAAGGACAGTTTGATCATGTCCTCTTTCGACTATAACTGCTTCATGAAACAAAGACGATGCAGAAAAGTAGTTAAGATGCAATGACTGTCTGAGTCTTATGTATTATGTTGTATTATTTTGTTATTTTGACTTCAAGATGGCGCCCCGAGAGTACAGCAGCTCCTATATTTTGTTCATCTGCAAGTTCCTTTCATAATTTGCTGCTGTGAATTGGGAATTTCTCCATTGTGAGACTAATAAAGGTTTCTTATCTTATTTAATAGTCAGCACGGTTTCACAATCTAAAGATCTCTTTCACCCTCTTGATTAACAACTTCACCACTCACCAAGGCTGGTGATGATGACGTGAAGACAAGTGACAGTGAGAGCATAGTCCCATACTCTCCTCTTCACCACAGCGGCAAACAGCAAGCCACTGCAAAAATAAGTGAGCTCCAAAGACAGCAGGTTAACTGGCAAGGAGGAAAGAAAAACAGTCAATCAAGAGTCGACAATCTGGTTTGTTGGGTATCATGCTGGCTCGCCGCCTTGGGTGCGCTCACCCAAGTATTTCGAGGAGGAATCCTCCGGTTTGGTCTTAAAGTCAAAAGGGATACATCCGTCGAAATAATCCAACCTGTGTTTGGATTAAAACAGAAAGATGTGCCAAAATTAAACCAAAGAAAATCAAGAGTGAAATACATTGAATGACTTTAATGTAAATAATACAAAAGGTCTCATTTTAGGTCATGGTGCCATGGACATTTTAAAGGACAATCGACGCCTCCAGACAAGTTGTGTCCATAATTTGTAAAATCACTTCAAATGACTTCTATTGAGCATATTTTACAAAGATTCCACAGCATACAGCTATATTTTACGTTTTAAGACTCTCCCTGAATATTCAGGAAGTCTTGTTTTCGAGTTGATGACGATGCCTGACGTGACGTCACATCTGGAACGCCCCTGACCGAGAAAGCGACACACAATGCATTTTGGGTACTTTGTTTGGTCTGAAAACTTCATGTTGATCCGTATTGATGGCGAAATTAGAAGGAAAACACATAAGTGACGCGATGGTTCCACCGAGACGACTATTTGATACTAGTTGACACAAATTCCCAGCAGACAAATCAGCCCATTTCCAACGGCGCTTAGGCGCCATCTTGTGCATTTTCTGGGATGCTACAATGGAGTCCAGATGCCTCAAAATGATACAGGAAGGACTTCTTTAATAGATTGCAAACATTTATGCTTTCCTCTTCAGAACTATTTGAATCATATTAATAACTGGATGAGTAACAGAAAGCATCTTCTCTGAATCTGAAGCCATTGTTTTGATTCTAGAGCAAGGCAAAATGCCCTAGCGTGACGTCACGTTCAAGGGGGTGGGACCTTCTGAAACTCTGCATTTCCGGGGTCATTTTGAAGTAGTTTTGGGACACTTTCAGTCATTTTTATTCGTGTTTTGCAATTGACTCAAAATATCAACCTGCATGTTTTAGGTATTTTAGATGCTCTAAAACGTCTTTCTGATGTCAGTTAGGAAACATAAAAATGGTGTCGGTTGTCCTTTAAATTTACGAAAGGCATATGGCAAAAGAACAAGCAGACTCAGTTACTGCCGGTTACCATAGTTAAAATTTATCATTTATGACATTGAAATGCTTTTCATTCCAAGGTGTATTGCAATGATGACATTTTGAAGGTACAAATGGCACGCAATTAGCTAATTTGTGTCATCATGTGGCACAACAAGGCACGCACAGTCACTTTTGTACTTGCAGTTTTTCATTTCGTTTGTTTACATTTGTATAAGAGAAGCATTTGTCATAATATTTACTGTGATTAAGTCATTTTTAGAAAGGAACTTTGCTCAAGCTTATTTCTTGTCTGTTTCTTGCACTTTTCAGTTGTATTAAAATTTTGAGTTCAGTCAAACCTGAGTTTTCAACCATAATCCATCCCAGAAACCTGTTCGATAACTGATTTGGTCAAAAACCGAAACGTTTCCCATTATAATCAATGTAATTAATGTCTGCTTTTTTTAATCGCAATTTAACAATACAAACACGTTTGCTCACAATGGAACGCTACACGAGGATAATGCGTCGGTCACAATGAGATGTGACACAAGGAAATGACGTATAATGAAGCGGAGGGTATTATTATCGAGTGGTACATTAAGGTGTACTCAGTTTGGTTGAGAATCGATTTTCGGTTGTAAACAAAGACATAAAAAAATCTTACATTTTTGGTCGAGAAACGGCGTTCAAAATCCGAGGTTTGGCTGTACTACCATATGAATTATTGGAGTACATTTTTTTCCAACACTAATATTTCAGCACAGGAGGTGTATCATCAATGTGCAAACTACATGTTAGATTGGGTTGGTGAGTTTAACCCTTTCAGGGATGCTGGTTACTGAAGTGAACAACTTAAGGTACTTTGTTATCAGGTTACAGGTTACGTTTCTGTCATGAAACCGAGGACTTGCTGTCATGTGGATGGATGGATGGATGGATGGATGGATGGATGGATGGATGGATGGATGGATGGAGGGGTTTGGGTTGATTGGGTGGATGAGTTTGTTTTGTTTTTATTGGATGGATGGGTTTGAGTTGATTGGATGAATGGTTTCAGTTTCTGTCATAAAACCGAGGACTTGCTGTCATGTGGATAGATGGGTTTCAGTTGATTGGATTGGATGGATGGATGGATGGATGGATGGATGGATGGATGGATGGATGGATGGATGGATGAATGGAGGGGTTTGGGTTGATTGGGTGGATGGGTTTGTTTTGTTTTTATTGGATGGATGGGTTTGAGTTGATTGGATGAATGGTTTCGGCTGATTTGATGGATGGATGGATGGATGGATGGATGGATGGATGGATGGATGGATGGATGGATGGATGGATGGATGAGTATGGGTTGATTGCATGGATGTATGGATGTATGGATGGGTTTGGGTTGATTGGATGGATGACGGTTTGAGTTGATTTGATGGATGGATGGCTGGATGGATAGATGGATGGATGGGTTTGGGTTGATTGGATGGATGGATGGTTTGGGTTGGTTGGATGGATGGATGGGTTTGTGTTGATTGGATGGATGGTTTGAGTTGATTTGACGGATGGATGGATGGATGGGTTTGGGTTGATTGGATGCATGGATGGGTTTGGGTTGGTTGGATGGATGCATGGATTAGTTTGGGTTGGATGGATGTATGAATGGATGACTGAATGGATGGACTACATTGTATCCATGGGCTTTTTACTTTGACAACAAATCAAGTTGGTGCCGCTCATTATACTGTAGATATGACTAACATCAAAACACGTATCATTCACATGAGAGTGTCCGTGAGTGATTTGATTGTATCATTACATGTTTATTGGATATGTGTCTCAAAGGTGAATGTGTGCAAAAGCTTCTCACCTGAAGGCACCGAAACACACACTGCCGATCATGTAAAACAGTGAGTAGAAGACCAGCATGCAGAGCAGCAAATTGATGAATACGGTCTGGCAGACAGAGACAGAGATAGTGATACTATTATATTGAAAATGTTACATCAATCCCATGGTAGGCAATACGAAGTAGAAATGTTCTTTAGCACCTCCCCATTGGGCGTTGTAGGTGTTTACTACTCGTGAGTCATCTGCGCTGAAGCTACAAACATGTTGGGGACTCTTCACAGGCCAACCATTTACGATCATACTTAATTTACATGAAGCACTAGTGTCAAAGTCAAGCCCGTCAAAGTCAAGCCCGTCAAAGTCAAGCCCGCCACATTAAAAATGAAATTCCATGATCCTTGCGAAAGTCTGAACCAAAATTTCAAATGGTCCCATGTAAACCACTATTCATTATTTTTTACTTCACATTTGAAAACAAGTTATTCGTGAATTTGTTGTGCGCTCTATATGTAATATGTGGAGGGGATTTAACATTCTAATGGCTTCCCAAATCCATAATGACCCCCACGTGAAAACCGTAACGACATTGTGGCCCGCGGCAAAAAAATTACTTTGACACTCTTGACATGAAGGAAAAAGTATCAGCACAATTTAGCTTCCCAAGATCAATGCTAATCAAATCATTATGTCAATATATTGTTTTGTTGATTTTCAGGAGTGTCCACTGGAAGCCATGTTATATTAAAAAATGATGCACCAAATCTTTATGAAGATTCTCATAAGAAGCCAGAGGCATAACTACGAAACCACGACCTTTGAACTGTAAGGCGGATACGCTAGTCAGTTGACCAGAGTGCACCAAACACTATGGAAATTTGGAAATACACCTTCTGGTTGTGAGCTTTCATTAATATTATACATCTGTATTAAATGCCCCTTTGGTAAATATTACAGTTCTACTTTCTCAATGCAATCTACCCAAAACACATGCGACAAAATGAAAATGTCTCATTTAAAATTGAGACTGATACGTGTCATCCTCTCAGCTCAAGAAGTTTTCACGCCGGGCGTCGTTTCCGAGCGTAACTGCAAGTGTGTGACCTATTAAATTTCATGACAAAAATGACAAATAAACCACATGCTAGCGTTGCTCTGTAATGCCATTTTATAATGTTTTGTCTCATGTTCTGTTCCCACAAGTGTGCAGTGAACATTGTCCAATTCAAAATAATAGAGTTGACAATAGTTATCGGTTAAGCAGTTATGTAAATTCAGTCATTTATCAATCTCGATGACATTTCAATGAAACACAACGATTACAAGGTACGAATTCTATATCCAACCTGTTGCTGTTTAAATAAAAGAATAATAGTTTCAACTTAAGATTTCCAAATGAGTACGTTTGTGATGTAAATTGACACAAAAGCATCATAATTATTTCAGTGTACACACTTCTTTATGACATTTTTTATAATTACCTGCCATTAAAAAAAAAATTCTATCGTTTACAAAATCTGCACTTTGGCTGAATAAATGTTGATAAACTCATGATAATGTGAAAGGAAAAGAAGAAGAATGTACATGTTGATAGCTCATGTATTTTGTTTTTCTACTTTCATTCCTTTTATAACTTTGCTGCTGTGAAATGTAAATTTCTCCACTGCCAGACTAATAAAGGCAACTCCAATCCAATCAAATCCAATAAACACTACACTTTGGTTACTGTGCTGAATTACATTGTAAATAGCATTGTGAGATTGTAAATAGCACAGCCACCTTGTGTCGAGTCAGTACAGTTAGATGCATGAAATATGCTTGTCATACTGTATTTTTATACTTTTCACGATGTAAAGTTCTTTTTATGACACTTTTTTGTGCAGTTGTGCATTTCAGTCTCCTGACGTTTTCTTTTGTGCATAGAATATTTGTTTTATCTTTTGACACAACCCATCACTATCAATTTTGCTGCTGTAGATTGCAAATTTCCCCATTGTGGGACTATTAAATGCTTTCTGATTCTGATGTTATCATAATTTCACCCAAGTAGCTATTGCTAAACGGGAAAATAAAAATATAAAACCGTTCTTCGTATGATGCTCTCCAAGAATTATTAGAGTCAATCAAATAGAACAAAGCACTATTATGCATTTGGATTCTGAGATGGTAGTGCAGGTGTGAGTGGTCTGGATAGCTTTCTTTTTGTCAAACTCAAACGCTTCACATGCTAGTATTTACTATTTTGATCACAACATAACGTCATTGACGTTTCAGGTGCATGGAACAGCTGAAATATCAACATTTCGAGTTCTTTTGCGGTTTTACCTTGGAGTCGACCGCTTTGCTTTTGAATGCCATCTCATTGTGTCTTCATAACAGAACGGTATTAATGGGTGAGGTGAGATTTGGTTACGGTCGCAGCAGTGCTGCAACCCAGCTAATCCGCCCCATTTCCTCATCATCATCATCATGCTGATGCTCTTCTGCGGTCTTTTATCGCCATCTAGAGGCATAAACGTCACACGACTGAATATGAACCACCCGCTTCTCTTCACTGCACGAAAATGAACTCACCTCACCCCAGAAAAAAGCAACAAGGGCCTTTGTTCGCAAAAATCACTTGTTTCAGACGCAAAATGCACCGAATAAACACAACAACGCTTGTTTTTAAGCACGTAAATAAATCGCCGCATACGAGCTAAAGCGCGTCGTGTAGATTTGCAGCCATTATGGATGATCGGGCGGGTTAAACGGGGATACTTAAGGTGGTTGAAACACGTCCAACTCAAAACGCTGAAGCATAACCGTCCACGCTCGTGAATTCTTTCGTTTTGAGACGTGCTTGAACCATCGTGAAACCTATAGCCGTACTCGGGTTACGCTACGAGAACGACGCGTTGCGTAAGAATTAGACGCTATGTGCCGTAGATGTGTAGTTGGACTTGTTTTCGTTTGGGAAAAAAAGAAACGCGTATTTCCATCAGCGTTTTGCACATACACCCACTCAACTACATGTGTGTTGTCTAACCGTGTAGCTAAATAACACGTAAAATCCGATGAATATAGCATGCGAGCGTTATGTCGATTTTTTACGAAACTGCCTGTCAATAAGTATCAAATCAATGTTATGTTGAGTAAAATAGAATTGTATGAGTAGATGTAGTGTTGAGGAAATGATGGATTGTAGTGTTTTTATTCTTAACGGCAGACAATGCGAATACGCAACCGCATTGAGCTCGCTCGGATCGAACGGTTGCTCGTGTTGAACGACACCGGTGAAAGTGACTCCTCATTGGGCTGTGTCACAACCGGTTCAAAGCGTGTGTATGTGCGCGTGTCTTGCATTGACCACCGATCGTAAAGTGAACTTTTTTTTTCCTCGAGCACAAACTTGTCAGGCAAGCGCATCTTCCACGCATGCGCAGCCTCCTCAGCTCAAAATAAGAGTTAAAAGAGAAACGAGGTGAGTTCCACATTTTGGTTTAAAAACACAATAGGTTCACGAATGGTAATTTGCTGTTAGTTACGGACGGTTTGTTTCAATAAAATATATTGTCGTTTCAGGACGCGGCGTCAGTTTGCGGTATTTTCACCCCACTCCGATTTGTGAAACGGTGAGAATAAATCGTTTTTCAAGTTTCTATTGAAGAATTTAATCAGGCAACAATGTCGAAGGTGGTGACAGTTACGCGGCGTTATTATGAGTCTAAATGCTGGTATGAGAAATAATGCTAACGCCTTTTGCCATTGTTATTAACCGGGAAACTTATTATTACGGCTTGCCCTTAGCTGGCTGCATCCAATCCCGATGCTAATGCTAGTCAGAGCGGAGCTAGCTGACAGTTAGCTTTGTGTCAGAGCTAAGCTAGCCGGGCTGGGGCTGACATTCCGTGACAACAAAGTGCAGAAAATAACAGAGGCGACGGAAAACAAGTCGCCGGGAAATTACACGGCGAGCGCCAGCCCTTGTTCAATGCCCCGGTAGGGCTCGGGGATATTGTTTCGTGGCGTAACATGAGTAATTTACATAGTTTAAAACGTGTTGGTTGGCCTCTTCCCACCCCCCAATACTCCGCCATTTTGTACCAAGACGAATGCTAATCACGGGGCGCTCTTGCCTCCACTTTTATTTATGGCAGGAATTAAAACAATGCGATCGTCCGTGTACGAAGTGAAACTTAACACGCACGCACTCGCCAGTCTTCCTTCGTTACTTTTCTCCAGGTTGAGCCCCTTAAACCGCACAAAAACATCTTATTCCCACCGTTGACCCTGCGTCAGGACTAAAACGTTATATCGCAGTAGAAATCGGATCAAAACGATCACAAGTTGGACCAATCGGCGTGGAAAGTGGCGTTCTTGTACAAACGGATAAATAAACTGACCCGTAGCTTGTTTAGGGGAAGGCAAAGGGCCGTCTTTAAGAGATACTGTTAAAACGAGGAAAAGATGAATTTCTGTGGTTAACTCTGAATCGGGACCCGTTTTCTTGTGTTTATCATGAAACGGGGTGTTGGTTGGGCCTAATGAGCCGCTTTGTCAACATATTTCTCCGCTAGTTGGCCAGCAAAAAGAATCTTATTAGTGGCTGTTTTGTGTGGAATCCAAGTGCATGGTGGATCATGCGAGCCAGCACACAGTCGCCATCAAGCGGTGATGTTGCAAATCGATGTTTACAAGTGCAAGTAGCGTATGCATCGGAAGCCAGTCGAGTCGCTAACTATTATACGTTCAGTGGCAAACAAAGCGGCAGTAGTAAAAATGAGACCTATATTTGATTCAGTATAATTTGACTGTTTGTCCCCCCCCCCTCCTTTATTTCCGATAGCCTTGATTTGAAAGAATTTGTCAGGATCTGGAATGACTGACACTCCACCCAGTGACGGCCCCTCACAAGGTGCTGACTTTGACATGATGGGCGCTCTGGATTGGAAGGATGGAATTGCCACATTGCCAGGCAGTGACATCAGGGTACGGCAAATTTGTTTACAAGTTTACATGGTGACCTAGTGGTTATCACATCTGCCTCACAGTTCTGCCCTTTGGGCTTTCAAAACTTTGTTTCAGTCTCTTTGTGTGGAGTTTAGTGTGAGTGGTTGTTTGTTTGTAATTGCTCTGTGATTGACTGGATAATGCTCCACTGTTGTCGTTTTGAGTAAAAATGCTGTTTTTGTTTTACTTGTGGGAACGCATACTCACTGTTTATCTGATGAGAAGTCAGTTTAACAGGGCTGGATGCCGATTTTTTGAAAATAGTGTTTGCTTGGTGAATTTAATTTGTGACATTTTGTTAATATAATGTTTTTTTTCTCTGACCCCAATATCATCTTTGGTTGAATGTTTTCTGTGATAAATCTCATTTTTGTTCCCTGTGTTCTTCAGTTCCGCATGACAGAGTTTGGCACACTTGAGATTGTGACAGATGTAGAAGTGAAAGGGCAGCAATCGATGCCAAAAAGGGATGCATTGGACCCGGTGCCATCTCACAGTCCCACCCCTCCACCAGAAGGTCAATCGCAGACAAAAACAGCACCTGCGCTGGCGAATAATATGCAGCCGGCATCGTCTCAAGGGAAAGGTACCATGATTTACAATTGGTTTACAATAGCTGAGAATTTAAGTTTGGTAAGACCGTAATGACTTGTTTAAAATTTGAATCAAAGATAGAGTAACTACTTACATTTAATGATATAGGCAAACAAATGCCATTCGTGAAGGTAATCTTCTGTTTCGGGAAACTGAGTGTGTAATAAAATAATAAGGGTGATATTTTTTGGAAGTATATAACAACACGGCAATCATTCAAATAATCATCAATCAAATAAGATGGAGCATATTGAGGCGATAGTCATCAAAATGTCAAACTTAATACAGCAATTAAATGATACAAAGATCCAATGGTTAAGTTATAATTTTTGACAAAATTGTGAAATACTGTATGTACTTCCGGGTTGAGTGAACGCTAGCGCGTGTGGCTGCCGCCGCTCACCCGCAGAAAAAATATCCTGTGACTGTAAAGTGTCCTTGAGAGTTTTGAAAGGCGCTTACAAATTAAATGTATTATTATTATTATTATTATTATTAATATTATTATTATTATTATAGTTCTCTCCGGGCCCGCATGGGTTTTCTCCGGGTCCTCCGGTTTCCTCCTACATTCAAAAAAAAACATGCATGGCAGGCAGATTGAACACTCCAAATTGTCCTTAGGTGTGAGTGGGAGAGTGACTGTTGTTTGTCTCTGTGTGCCCTGCGATTGGCTGGCAACCAATTCAGGGTGTCCCCCACCTCGTGCCCGAAGACAGCTGGGATAGTCTCCAGAACCCCCTGCGACACTAGTGAGAATAAGCGGTACGTAAAACGGATGGATGGATTATTATTTAGTTGTGTGGACTCTTGAATTTGAACTGGGTGTTTCGCCATCTAGCGTTCAATTTGGAAATTACAATTTAAATCGATTTCAAATTCAAATAGGAGCTAAAATAACTAAGCTAACTAACTAATCTAAGCTAGCTAGGAGCTAACGCTTCCTGACAGTTAACCCATTAAACCTACCTGTCAACCTTGGCAAATAGCTGCCCTTATGAAGGATTACAATTCCTGTATAAAAGTTGTAGTACGCCGTACATTATTTGAAATGATAAAAAAATGCTAACACAAGCGGAAATGCATACATCTTACCGCGCATGTGCACGTTATGCTTTTATCAGTCCGACTGTATGCAGCAATAAAAAAATCGATTGGGGATTACTTTTGCTGGTTTGCCAATTTGACAATAGTAGCAATCGGCGGCACATTGTCATTGGCTACCAGCAGTTGAGACGAACTGGATTTGAGCCAAAATGGTCTTGGTAAGATCGGTTAATAATTATTTTCCCATATAAAAGTTGTAGTACGGCCTACATTATTTGAAATGGTTCAAAAAAAAACTTAGAATACGGCGAAAACGTTGACAGGTATGCATTAAGTCATTCATGTATTTTGCAATACATTAATCACATCACCATTATTACATCTCAACAGAACACTCCTATTTTATTGTTGATACATTCCACACCTCATTTATGGACTTAAAGGACAACCGACGTCTCCGGACAAGTTGTGTCCATAATTTGTAAAATGGCTTCAAATGACTTCTACTGGGCGTATTTTAATAAGATTCCACCGCATATAGCTATATTTTACGTTTTAAGACTCGCGCTGAACATTCAGGAAGTCTTGTTTTTGAGTTGAGCCTCCTGACCGTAAAAAAGACGCATTGTAGCGTCTTTCCATCACGTCAATGTATTTTGCTGTCCTGTTTTTTTTTTTTTTAAACCTTGTGTTACATCCAAAAGCCGCCAGCAGAGGGAGTCCAAGCTCCATGCAAGGAATGTATCAGCCTGTGGAAACGGGCTGATACATTCCTCACAGGACCTGGTCGCCATTTTTCTGCGTCTTTTGTGGGACGTTACATTGCAGTCCAGATGCCTCAAAATGACATGGAAGGACTTCTTTAATCGATGGCAAACATGTATGCTTTCCTCTTCAGAACTATTTGAATCATATTCATAACTGGATGTGTAACAACAAAGCATATTATCCGAATCTGAAGCCATTGTTTTTATTTTCCAGCAATGCAAGACGTCTTGGCGTGACGTCACGAACTGGGGGCGGAACTTTCTGAAAATGCCCAATTCGCAGCTCAAGGACGTCTTGCCTTGCTCTTGAATCAAAACAATGGCTTCAGATTCAGAGAAGATGCTTTCTTGTTACTCATCCAGTTATGAATATGATTCAAATAGTTCTGAAGAGGAAAGCATAAATGTTTGCAATCAATTAAAGAAGTCCTTCAGGATCATTTTGAGGCGTATGGACTCCAATGTAGCGTCCCAGAAAATGCACAAGATGGTGCCCGAGCTCCGTTGGAAATGGGCTGATTTGTCTGCTGGAAATTTGTGTCAGCTAGTATCAAATAGTAGTCTTGCTGCAACACACAATGATTCACCATTTCGCCATCAATACGGATCAACACGAAGTTTTCAGATGAAAAAAAGTACCCAAAATGCATTGTGTGTCGCTTTCTCAGTCAGGTGCGTTCCATACGTGACGTCACGTCAGGCATCGTCATCCACTTGAAAACAAGACTTCCTGAATATTCAGCGCGAGTCTTAAAACGTAGAATATAGCTATATGCCATGGAGTCTTTGTAAAATACGCTCAGTAGAAGTCATTTGAAGTGATTTTACAAATTATGGACACAACTTCGCGGAGGCGTCGGTTATCCTTTAAGCCTCGGCTCAATCTAACGCCATTAAAAGTACCATTCATTCCTGCAGCTCCCGCTCCTGTTGTCTTGTCTTTGGAGGAGACGCCCACTCTAGAAAGTCCCAAAGTGGAAGTTGGTCCAAGTGTGGAAGTTGGTCCAAACGGGGAGCTTACGCAATGCCAAACCTGCGGTGGTCATGTTGCTCGGGATGCCCTCTTACATGGAAAGTTTTGTAGCCCGAATTGTGCCCAGCCCACAAGTGGACGGTACAAGTAACATTCCGTCCTATGTTTTTTGTCCACTTCAAATCAAATTTGTTTCTAGCAAGCCTTTGTTTTTGTTTTTCTATCCAGGTCATCTCCTGGAGAGTCCCGGGAGGGCCAACCTGCCGAAAGTGAGACCTTAGGTAAACGTGTGCGAAAAAAGAGAAAAATCTATATGGATTCCGGCGATGAAGAGGATGACAACCAAGAGGAACCAGAAGTAGGAAGCATCCACATCATCAGAGTTACCCCATCATGACTGATAACTACCAATTTTCTATTTTCTCTTTTGCCAGGAGAAATTCAAGACGACCAAAGGCAGGAGAGCAGCCAAAATGGCCAAACTTGGTAACATTTTGTGTGTTGATACGATAAACTGCGCCGATGAGAGGGTTTCTGTAAATTCTTTAAAATCTTGTAAATGTCATGCTAGCAACCTTCAACGCATGATACATTCAAAAATATTGTACAGACGGAACATTGGAGTTATGAACAACGGTACATACGAACATTTTTGTAGTAACATATGCAGTATTCTCTCCAGTTGTACATATACATATCTTTATACAGCATATATTTTATTAAATGTTTATTTTTTAGTACAAACCAATACAGGTTACTTACACAAGCCTTAAACATACTCATATGTAAAGGACAACCGACGTCTCCGGACAAGTTGTGTCCATAATTTGTAAAATGGCTTCAATTGACTTCTACTGAGCGTATTTTACAAAGATTCGACTGCATATAGCTATATCTTACGTTTTAAGTCTCACACAGAATATTCCGGAAGTCTTGTTTTTGAGTTGATGACGAGTCCGTACGTGATGTCACTAAAGGACCGCCCTGACCGTAAAAAAGATGAATTGTAGCGGTCCTCCAATGTATTTTGCTGTACTTGTTTGGTCTGGGGACCTCGTGTTGCACCCAAAAGCCGCCAGAAGGCCAGAAGAGGGCGTCCAAGCGCCATCTAAGGAATTTATCAGCCTGTGGAAACGGAGGTGGCCACAGGAGGTCGCCATTTTGTGCCTCTTTGTTTGGGTGAGAGATTTCCCCCCAATGTTGCCTGTATGCATGTATGCTTTCCTCTTCAGAACTATTTGAATCATATTCATAACTGGATGTGTAACAAGAAAGCATATTATCCGAATCTGAAGCCATTGTTTTTATTCTCCAGCAATGCAAGACGTCTTGGCGTGACGTCACAAACTGGGGGCGGGACTTTCTGAAAATGCCCAATTCGCAGCTCAATTTTTTGCAGATTTTGGACACTTTAAGTCATTTTTTTGGTGTTTTGCATTTGACTGAAAATATCATACTGCGTGTTTTGGGTATTTTAGATGCTATAAAATGTTTTTCTGGTGTCAGTTAAAAAACAAAAAAGTGACGTCGGTTGTCCTTTAAGTCATTTTTATTGGTGTTTTGCATTTGACTAAAAATATCATACTGCGTGTTTTGGGTATTTTAGATGCTATAAAACGTTTTTCTGATGTCAGTTAAAAAACAAAAAACGACGTCGTGACGTCGGTTGTCCTTAAAATATACGTACCGTATAGTCCATACAAAATATAGTACTGAAGCAACTTACGAACGAATTCTACTTACTACCGACCATTCGGAACTTCTTGTTTGTAAGTTGTTGAGCGTCTGTATTCGACATTAAAATATTGCAAAGCAGTCTTTTCATTTAATAATAAACCAACAAACAGCCTTAAACATTCACACTGAAGCATCTTATGAACAAATTCAACTTACGAACGACCATTCGGAACATATCCTGTTTGTAAGTTGGGGAGCATTTGTATTGGGCATTAAAATATTGCAAAGCAGTCTTTTCATTCACACCTAAGGTCAGTTTAGATAATTTTCACTGAAACGACATATTTTTTCTGAATATCAGAATCAGAATCATCTTTATTGCCAAGTATGTAGAACACACAAGGAATTTGTTTCCGGCAGAACACGCTGCACTAGTATCGTCGTCAAAAAAACTGCTAAGTGGCACTATACAGTTCCATTTTGGTTACTGTTGAAAGAGTTCAAAGAGTATGGGATGGAACATGATTCGAACCCTTGACTTAATGACCATATGGATACCGTGCTGCCTCAGCATAATATATTCATCATTTAAAAAAAAAAAAGTAAAATGCATTCATATCTATTTATTTCTTCACTCTGTCGCCTAGCCACAGCCCCACTGAGCAAAAAGCGGGCATGGAGCTGGCCGGCCTATCTGGAAGAGGAACGGGCGATCGCTGCTCCCGTGAAACTATTCAAAGAGGTGAGATTCCACTGCTTCATGATCTCAAGAAGCAAAATATCTTTGCCTTTGACCAACTATCCCGCTTTTGTCTTGTAGTACCAGTCGGTTCCTCAAAGCCGAAACAGTTTTAAGGTGGGCATGAAGCTGGAAGGACTGGACCCGTGTCACCCGTCTCTCTTCTGTGTGCTAACCGTGGCGGAAGTAAGGCTGACATTTATTTGCTCAAATGTTTCTAAAATTTAATTGAGTTTAGGCATCTGTACCCGCAACAACCATTATTATGTCTTCATGGGCACATGAGAGGGAGGATATTGGCGTAATGAGTACGCTTTTCATTATCCCATTCCGGGTTCCGGTTTATTCATGAAAATGACGGATTTTAAATTGAGAACAGGCGATCGGCACAGTGACAGCTGTTAGCTTCCTTGAGATTAATTGCGCGTGCGACGGGTCCTTCCTGTAATCAAGAATCAACAGTTAGCATCGTTTTTTTTTATCATTGTCCCGGAATGGGAAGGGATGATGATGCCAGAATAAAAAGCAACAAAACGTGTGAAATCTAAAATAAAGCGATAGTCGTTTTGTGAGGAATACTCCCAAGCATTTCCAGGAGTTATACTTTGGTCAAGAAAATGTTAATGTGGATGTCTTTCAAATTGGAGTTTGTTAATAGCTATTTTTGTCAACCCATAGGAATGTAGGGTAAGATGTGCATATTTGAAATTACTAACAATGTCTTACAATTCATTGTACTTTTCAAATAAGATTGATTATTAGATGTTTGGTTGATTGTAAAATATTTCTATTTTGTTTGCTTAAAATAGTAGCAAACATGATAACATGGTTTTGTCCCCCTGACCAGGATTTTGTTGTGGACCGACCGGGTCCTGCGACCCCTGGACCCTGGCATATTCATTCCGAGACTTTTTTCTGCATTTAAGCATGAGCTGTATTGTATCAACAGATCCACGGCTATCGAGTGAGGCTTCACTTTGACGGCTACCCTGAGTACTATGACTTTTGGGCCAATGCAGACTCGTGGGATTTGAAACCGGCAGGCTGGTGTGAGAAAAATGGACATAAATTATTGTTACCCAAAGGTAATCCCACACACACAGACACACACCCGGACTTGCACGTGCATGTTAGTGGTTTCTAACTCCACATCCGTTTGCCACGTAGGTTGCAAGGATGGAGAGTTCAACTGGAGCATGTACGTGAAGAACTGCAGAGGCCAGCTGGCGCCCAAGCACCTCTTCAAGAGTCTCAACACCGTCAGTGTCCCGCGCCGTCACCGACTGAGGGCGTCCATCGGCTCTTTTCATTCCGACCGCTCTGTCAATGTATCCCCCCTTTCAGTCCGTGACTCCCTCCGGATTTCGAGCGGGTATGAAGCTGGAGGCGGTCGACAGGAAGAACCCGTCGCTGATCTGCGTGGCAACCATCGCAGCTGTGGTGGACAACAGGCTTCTCATTCACTTTGATAACTGGGATGACACTTATGATTACTGGTGAGCCCGCTCGGCAACAAGACGTCCTGACCAATACTTAAATCAGAATCATAATCAGAATCATCTTTATTGCCAAGTATGTAGAACACACAAGGAATTTGTTTCCGGTAGAACACGCTGCACTAGTATCGTCGTCAAAAAAAAAACTGCTAAGTGGCACTATACAGTTCCATTTTGGCTACTGTTGAAAAAGTAAACATTTAATAAAAATAAAAAAAGATAAATAAATAGTAATAATGATAAATAGTAATAATAATAATAAATAAAATTATAAATAAAATTATAATAATTACAATTATACTAATATTACTACCAACAACAATAATAATAATAATAATAATAATAATAATAATAATAATAATAATAATAATAATACACAATACAATGCTCCCCCCAACCTGAGAGTAGGGACCTATCATAGCTGTGTCCGGCGCCGCCATGCCCGGACATTAGGGATATATAAATAGGGCCGATACGACCAGCCAGACTTTAGTTCGCTGACAAAGCCTCTTGGATAGGAGGCGAAACGTCCGACACCTTCAAAGAAGTACAGATGACATCTGAAGAAACCTTCCCATCGATAAAAAAATAAAATAATAATATTAATACTAAAATGATAATATTAATACTAATAATACTAATATTAATACTACTAATAATAATAATACAAATAATAACGATAATAAATAGTAATAATAATGACAATGATGATAATAATAATGACAATACTAATACTATTACGAATAAAGATAAATAATAATAATAATGACAATACAAATAATAAGAATATTAATTACAAGACAAATAATAATGAAAATAATAGCAATAATAATACAAATAATAATGATAATAATGCTAATAATAGTAATAATAATACTAAAATAACATAAAATCATAAAATACGGTGTTGTTTTGTTTTTTAAGTATTGCACTACACGAGCCAACCTGTGCTTTGTCCCATATGAAGGTGTGACGCTAGCAGTCCATACATCCACCCAGTAGGCTACTGCGAGGAGGGCGAACTGACTCTGACCACTCCAGCTGGTAAGACACAGACCAAGACACATGTGGGTCAGTATCACCAACTTTGCTGTTCTGTAAGGCCTCACTAATATGTTGATTTCAATCATTGCCTGCTGCATTGCTTTTAACATGATTTGTTTTTAATCGTCAAGGCCAAAATGATGATTCATCCGGTCACATTTTGAGGACTGTTTTTTTAGCGCTATTTCTTAAATGGGTATTGACACACAAAAATGTGTCAAATGGGCTAAAATGTTAGTGAATACCATTTAATGACATACTGATTATTGACTAATATTCATATGGAGAGGTTTGGAAAAAAACCTTGCACTATTCTGAAAGAAGTGTAGAAAATGTAAAATAGTGAATATTTTGAACATAAGATAAATGTGTCTTTGACTCTGAAATATACCCATTTACCAAATACTGACGCTCCCCTACTTGCGAACATTCAAGTTACGAACAACGGTACATACAAACGTTTTGTAGTAATAATAATAACAATAATACATTTCATTTATAAGCGCCCTTCAAAATTCTCAAGGTCACTTTACAGTCACAGGATAAGTTTTGCAGTGGATGAGCAGCGGCAGCCACACGCGCCAACCCGTAAGTAACTCAAATAAATCGAAAGCTAGCTAATCGCGAGCTAATAACATATGTAGTATTCTCTCCAGTTGTACATGTATATATCTTTATAGAGTATATATTTTATTATTGTTTTATTTATCAGTACAAACCAATCCAGGTTACTTATACAAGCCTTAAACATACATAAATGAACCTTAAGCATACTTATATAAACATTAAACACACATTCCATACCAAATTATAGCACTGAAGCGACTTACGAATGACCATTTGGAACGTATCTTGTTTGTAAGTAGCATCTGTATTCGGCATTAAAATATTGCAAAGCAATCTTTTCATTTAATAATAAACCGACAAACAGCCTTAAACATTCACACTGAAGCAACTTATGAACAAATTCAACTGACGTACGACCATTCGGAACGTATCTCGTTTGTAAGTTGGGGAGCGTCTGTAAACACTCAAATTCTTTTTGGCTTTTGTTACACTCCCTCGCATTTGGGGACACGTTCCAATCCGAGAGCGTATGAAAAATTCAGCCTTTTGCCACATCAACAATCTATTTATGATGCGGTTTAAGTTTTCAGTGGTCGAGAATTGCACTGGCATCACAAGGAGAGAAGCAAAAAAATTGTTGGAAGCTCTTCCGTTTGATGCAGCTAAAAGGCAGAGAAACGTTTGATACAGCTCTTTGGGTTATTGGATTGTCCAAATGGTGGTTATGACATGTGGTTAGTTTCAACTTGTCGCGAGGTGGAACGATTGGGGAGGCATGCTGCCACCGTCACTGTCTGCACTCTTTGTAGTTTAACAGAACATCATTGAGCGTTTGCTTGTTTGTTTTGTTTTAATTTGTTCTCACCAGAGTATAAGCAACCAAAGAGTTTCTCCTGGGAGAAATATCTGGAAGAGACGAGCACACAGGCTGCTCCTGCTCGGGCTTTCAAACCGGTATGTTTCTCTTTCACTCTCTCTCTCTCTCTCTCTCTCTTCCGCCCCCCTTCTCCATGTAAGGGTGAATAACAATCTCGTGAGGAATAAAAGTATCTCTGGGAAAGTTGAAGTTAATGCGGCAGGAAAAGGAAACCTGCGCTGATGCTTCAAAGAATATTTCCTTGAGAACGAAAGTTCCCACATCCCAGTAGGATTGTATTTTTAAAAATCTGTTATGAATTATGTCTTCTCTATTGATATTTCTCCAAGCGAAGAGATACATCCCTTAAAATTGTTTCTATTTTTTTTGGGTGGGGGTTGTGAAGATTTCGTATACGGCAAAAAAATTATGTAACATTGTCGTTTCTTGCAGAGACCTCCACATGGTTTTCAAATGGGGATGAAGGTCGAAGCCGTGGACAGGAGGAACCCGATGCTCATCCGCGTCGCCACTGTGACAGACACGGAAGACCACCGTCTTAAGGTACAAAATGTCCGGCAACTCTCATCTACACTTTGGCTCCTCACTAAACCACCATTAACCATCTTTTAGATTCATTTTGACGGCTGGAATCCGGAGTACGATTTCTGGGTGGAGACAGACTGCCCCGACCTACATCCTGTGGGCTGGTGTCACAAAACCGGACATACTTTGCAGCACCCGAACAGTGAGACCCTTGTTAATCCCCTTGACAAGTTATCCGTTGGGTTGTCCGACACAATTTAGGACATGCGGGTGTTCAATTAGCCTGCCATGCGTATTTTTTTGCAATGTGGGAGGAAAGCGGAGTACCCGGAGAAAACCTGCAGGCGCAGGGCCTGTGAGGTTTTCTCCGGGTACTCGGTACAGTACATGCAAACTCCACACAGGGAAGTCAACCCTTAATCCACAAATGTAATTTATAAAATGTTTCTGAATCTTTGCTTTTAACTATTAGATTAAATTAGATTCAATTGAAATAGATGAAAATGGATTAAATTAGACGAACCTTTATTCGTCTCGCAGTGGAGGAATTTAAATTTCACAGCAGCAAAGTTATGAAAGAAAGAGGAAACGAAAAAAAGAAGTAGAAAAACCAAACAGGACCTGCTGGAAAGGCAGCCACTCGCGTGGCGCCATCTTGAGGTCAAAAGAACAAAACTAATTAATTTAAAAAATAAAATTAAAAATAATAACTTAATAAATAAAAATGAAATAACAAATCGTATAAATAAATATTGTACATCTTTTTTTCAAGATCAAACATGGATCTACCATGTATTAAGTAAACAGGCCGCTTTTATGTTCATCTACAAAAGGACGAAAAAACTTTTTTGTAGCCTTTTCTCCAATTGATGAAAAGGTTTCTTCAGCCATCATCTGTACTTCTTTGAAGGCGTCGGACGTTTTGCTGCTCATCCGAAAAGCTATGTCAGCGAACTAAAGTTGTGCTGGTAACTCTGGCCCTATATATATCCTAATGGACAGAGGTGGCGGTGCCAAACCACTGCTTTTATAGGTAGACCTCTGCTTTTATAGGTCCCTGCTCTAAGATTGGGGGGAGCAGTGGACTACTTCTTGAAGCTAATCTGATTACTTCTTTTGTTCTTTCTGATTATGTTCTATGCCTGGCTCTGATTGCCTCATTTGCTCTGGTATCACCTCATCAGCATGACAAAGCCTACGTGGTAACAATCTAAGAAGTCTGTTGTAAGCACAATCCAAAAATAAACCTCAACCCACCATAGCGATCTAGTGAAGGGTTTTGTTGTTTTAGAAAAAAAATGCTTCCTTTACTCCATTTCTATATCTCTTTGTGTGTCCTCTTAGGTGTAAATGATGTGAGTCCTCCAGGACAGGGATGTCCCACCCCAGGATGCAACGGAGTCGGCCATATCAAAGGACCTCGTTATGGGACACATTACACGTCAGTCTTGTTGCATTTTTTTCACATTTTTAATCACCGTATTCTTCGTCCATGATTTGGGCTCGAATAAAATGCGCTTGAATAAAATTGGACTTCAACGGACAGTTAAGACGGCGGAAAAACAAATCATTGGCACCGCACTACCCACTCTTGAGGACTTGCACACTGCAAGAATGGAAACAAGGACGCGGAAAATCCTACTGGACCCTCTGCATCCTGCCCATCACCTTTTCCAGCTATTCCTTTTCTAGTGCCTTTTTGCAATTTTTTCAATGATGATACTCGTGCAGCGTGTTCTACCGGTGACAAATTCCTTGTGTGTTCTTCATACTTGGCCAATAAAGATGATTCTGATTCTCTGTGCAGTCAGGTGAGCTGTCCCTACTCGGAAATCAACCTGAACAAAGACAGCTTGCTCCCAGACCGTCTCAGCGGCGAGCGACCCCTCATCCTCGGCAGCGCCGTTCCCCGCGGCCGACGCCCCGAGCCCATCACCGGTCCCGCCACGCAAATCGTCTCCACCCCAGATCGACTCGAAGCGGGTGATGACTCCCACTCCAGGTCCGCCCTATGAGAGCCCCTCTCTTGTGTTTGACGTGCATCACAATGCGACAGAATTGACCTGAGAGTCAGTTGTCTCTGTTGCTAGGAAACCACCAGAGGTGGAGCCTGAGCTGTCAAATTACAGTAGCCAGCCAGAGGCACTGAGAGGTGCCAGTGAGCAGAACCAGAACGGAACCAGGCTTAAAAGGTTGAAAAACACAAAAAGTCACATCACACCAAAATGAATTCTAAGCTCTATCATTGTTCTTTTCAGGACTGCTCCACTTCCCAAATATTTGAAAATGCATTTTGTGAAAGAAGAACCTGGTGATGGGAAAGGTGTGTGCAGTTTTTTACATCATTTTTTCTTAAATATGTAAAAAAAATCTATTTTATGTTTGACAAACGAAGGGTTTGCTGAATGTGCAGGTGAATTAGTTGGCTTTGGTAATCAGGTTAAGAACCACTGTGACAAAATTAATATCATATGAATGTAATGCTATTAAAAAAAGCGTAATACAGTACAGTCAAACCTCGGTTTTCAATCGTCTCCGTTCTCATCCAATTCGATTTTCAACCAAATATTTAGTTTTTTTAATGCCTGCTTAATGCATGTTCGGTCGGACATTGTGACCAAAGGCTTGAACACAGGAAGATTGTCTTTTACTACCGGCAGGGGACGCGGCAATTCATGACCGACGCCCAACTTCTGCAGCCCTCTGCCAAGCTATGTATTCAGAGTATATGCAAATTTAAGTGATACATGAGTAAAACTTAGTCTTCTTGATTTGAATACCCCGTCCCTGTGCATCCCAAGCACCAACAACTGTAAAACAACAGAACATAGACATTTTAATTGGTTGTCCTTTCAATGAGCTGATGGATTTGTAACCTTACTAATGACCTCTTCCTCTGAAGGAGTTCACCAAATTGTAAATTAGTCCAAGGCCAGATATTCTACATGAAGATGACAGTTTAACAGGCTGTGTCTGTTCACCTCAGATTGACCCCAGATTTTCTGTGCTCCCATTGTGGGCCTTCTAAGCATGAAACTTTTCAATATAATGACTTCTTTTCTGTCTATTAATGCCCCGGTATACAACCGATATTCGTTTCTCAATCAAACTGAGCGCACCGGAATGCACCACTCGACTACCCTTGCCACTCTTACAACTCCTTATACGTCACGCCCTCCTGTCATTCCAATGTTAATGTTGATTGGATTGGATTGGATTAGGCGTTATTAGTCACACAGTGAAGAAATTGACATTTCACAGCAGCAAAGTGATGAAAGGAAGAGGAAAGGAAAGTAAGAAATAGGAAAACAAAATACAGGAGCTGCTGGAAAGGCAGTCACTCTTGCAGCGCCATCTTAAATGATGTTGATGTTAAGATTGGTGAAAACAAAATATTACAGTATGTTCTTGTAGTATTTTAAAAATTTAATGACCTATTAGTATGCTGTAAAATAGTTTTAAAAAGTGCTTTAAAATAATTGTTTTCTAGATTTGGAACGGATTAAAATTGTTTACATTGATTATGATGGAAAGTGTTGTTTTGGTTTTCAAACATCGGTTTTCGAACAAGTTTTTGGAAGGATTATGGTTGAAAACCAAGGTATCAATATACTCCCATTTTAGTTTAATTCCCCTCATGCACATAAAAAACTTCATCTGTAATCTCAGTGTCTGAAACTCATGACAAAAAGTTAGCGGACACCAGGGCAGACAACTCTGAAAAGTTGTCTGCCCGGCCATAAAGTTGCCTGCCCCATTTTTCACAACTTCAAACACAATAAGCATGCTTCTGATTGACTGCCGTGCCGTGTATACAAATTGCCAAATGAACCGGAAACGTATACAAACCAGTTCATTTGGCAATTTGCATAGACGGCACGGCAGCCAATCTGAATCCTGCTTTGTGCTTCGGACTTTCCCGAGCGTTATAAGGTCGTGCATCTGCATATAATTTTCCAAAGAAGATGCACAGAACCTCAGCCCCAGCAGAAAGATTCAAGAGAAGCGAACACAATTTATGACGCTAAAAAACGTAAATGTTTATTATACCGTGACTGTAAAGTGTTCTTGAATGTTTTGAAAGGCGCTTAGAAAGAGGAGTTCACGTGGCTCGTAGCAGTTTGCTTGTAGCGTTTGCTTTATTGAATAAAGCAAACGTTTGATTCAAAAAAGAAAATATATATATATATATATATATATATATATATATATATATATATATATAAATATATATATATATATATATATATATATATATATATTCTTTTTTTTCTACGCCCGACGTAAAAGTTGCACACCGGGCAGACGTTATTTCAGACACTGGTAATCCGCATCAGTAATGCGACTCACCTGTTGTTTTGTTTTTTTTGTCACACAATTTCAACGCAACTGCTGTTCGCAATCAGATGTCAAAACAATGCACTCAAGAATAATGCTAAGATGATTTCTACGAAAAGTACAGAATGCTAAATTAACCCCTTCACTGAATAATCCGCCTGCTAAAAATGTATCAACATTTTGGAAAAAGGAAAAACTTGATCCTTTTTTTGTTGAAGTTGTAAGACTGCGGGTGCTATCGAGGTTCCACTGTGCATGTATTCAAACAGTAAAAACAACAGTATAACTAACTTGTCTGCTATTCTCACCCGGCACAGCCACCCCGGACTCCATTTCTCTCCAGCAAGCCCTTCATGAGTCTGTTTTCTCCCCTGGTATCTCTGCCGCCGCCCCCCACCGGGTGGCGCTATGTTGGGACAAACACTGTCAGTTGCTGCCTGAGGTTTTGGGGCTCACCGCTAAGAGGGTGGCAGGATGGAGCACTGAGGAGGTTAGCCATACAACTGTGTGTAATATTTAATTGCGCAATTTTATGAACCAAATTTCACACGTAAACATGAATACTTTTAACAAGTTACAACATATATCGAGCAATAATCAAGCACGTTTTGTGTTGTAGAGCATTGTGGCTTGTTTTTATTTGATGGGTTGAGTTGATAGCATTCCCCATCACAATTCATTTTCACCTGCCAATAAGAAACTAGATCGTCCTCTGCCATGCTTTTTCTGTACTCAGTGTTTAACAAGTGCAAATGCTCTTTCACTGTCTGCATTGCTGTGAGGCAGGCATATAGACTATTAGTCACACTATTCATTAAGTACAAGGACTTATGAGGATGTGGTAAAAAAAAAATACAGTGATACCTCAGCATATGAACTTAATTGGTTCCAAGAAAGTGTGTGTAAGGTGTAAAGTCCGTCTGCTAAACATTTTTTTCCCATAGGAAACCGTGAAAAATGAGAATAATCTGTTCCCAGGTCCCCATAAAACATAATTTTCTACTAAATAAGCCTTGAAACTATACAAAATAGATCTTATTTTATGTATAATAAATGTGGTATTATATTGTAATTAAAGAAATAAACTGTACTGTATAATACAGTCATTTTATTTACCTTTGTGATGGTAGTTGTCAATGGATGACGAACTTCCAGGTTGGCTCTTGATGATATCCGAGTGAAGTTGCTGTGCTTTCTCAGTGATAATACCCTCGGTCACACTGTCCCCTGCTAGCTGCTTTTTGTTAATCCAAATCAACAGAAGTTTATCAACCTCTTCTATTGCCTGAGACCATTGCTTAGACAACACAGAAACACCCTCAGCAACACCGTAGCAATGGTCGACTTAGCATACTGGTACTGGGACGCTAAGTCACACAAACTCACAGCTCGTTTGTGTGTTTCGATGATCTTCTTCTGCTCGACTGTGATTTTCTTTTGTGTCCTGCGCAGGCTAAACACTAGCCTGCGGTGGGGTCTTTTTTGGTCCCATAATATCAAAAGTACTCCACTCGATAACAAACCACATATGCACTCAAGGGGAAGAGTAGTCCGCCAGCCACCGTGGCACTCTGTGCAGTTTGGTTCGTTTGCCGAAAACTAGTTTGTATGCCAAGATTATATTCTCGCGAATTTAATGTTTGTAAAGCAAAAGATAAAGCGTTCGTAAAATGAGGTATCACTGTAGTATATTTTTATTTTTATACTTTTTTAAAGAGTGGTCAATCGCTACACTGATTTCTAAGGGGATTTATGTATTTCTTACAATGTATAATGTTTATTTAAAAAAATATGAATGATATTACGGCCAAAAAAAAACACGGTAAAATGTTTCATTTAACTGATTTCAAAATAAAATTCTAACTTGTTTTCTCTGAACTTTTGATCCTTCTCGAGACGTTACGGACAGACTTTTTCTCAGTGGTGGACTTTGCTTTTTACCAGTAGCTATATTTGTTAGAATTAATATTACTGGTAATATTTAATGACGAACACGAAAATATCTCAAAATTGTATTTAAAAAATAATTTGCGTTTGCCGTACACATCTAAAAATGTGCACAAATCGTACGAAATACGGCCGGTTGACAGGTATGTTTATCGTTCACCAATTATAAAGCGTTACAATTTGTCCAATGCGAAAGCGTGACGTGTGTTTGAATTGGTTTTCCAACAGGTGGCCAGTTTTGTCAAAGGACTTCCAGGGTGTAAAGAACATGCTGCTACATTTAAAACGGAGGTATCTTTCTCAACAATTTTTTAATACATATATCGAGTGATTGGAGTTGTGATATTTTAATCGTGAAATCTATTTATTTTGTTTCCTTCAGCAAATAGATGGCGAGGCCTTTCTCCTGCTCACCCAATCAGACATTGTCAAGATCCTGTCCATCAAACTGGGTCCGGCCTTGAAAATCTACAACTCCATCCTCATGTTTAAAAGCGCCGATGAAGAATAACTGGAGACTCCCGACAGAAACATTGACAACAACAAAAACATCAACATCAAAAAGTTGTTCAATGGACTTTTTTAAAGGTGGAAATCCTTTGTATTGTTTACTGAAACGTCCAATGTCTACAAACAGCTTCAAAAATGTTCCTCACATTGTTTGTAACACACATTTTTTTACAGCTTTCAAAGCTGGTTGATCATGCATCATTCTTTTTTTTTCCCCTTCAATGAATAGCACTATGATTTGTTTCAGTCTCGCACTGTAAAGCAAGTGAGAACAGTATTAGCCATGAAAGGGTGAAAACCTCTTTTCCTAACATGGGCTGCATCCGTTTTTTATGTAATCTCAGAGGGCTGTTTAAAATGTAACAACCATTTCAACAACAAAGTACAGTGAGATGTAGATTTTTACCTCTCACTGGTCTAACAGGTAAATCAACAAAATTCCCGTTTTATCATTGTTTTGATGGCACATGAATGTCCAAAAAAAAAAAACTATTTTTTTTTTTGCCATTGTAAATAAGAATACAGCTACACAAGGATTTACTCCTGCTTGATTATGCAAAGATGGCAGGTGAGAAAAAAATGTATGAAATGATTAAAAAGGCAACAAACTGTTGGGTCATTTTGAGGCCTCTCACCAGTTTAAGACATGTGCATCGATGAGTGTTTATATGCAAACAACTTATTTATGTATTGTAATTTAAGGGTTAATGTATCCAAGGAGTGTGTGAGAGTGTGTGCAAATTTGTGAATGAAATAAAAGCAATGCACATTTCTTCAATCTTTTCATTGTCAGCTGATATTAAACATACAGTGCTACCTTGGCTTACGAGTTAATTGGTTCCCAGACAGAGTGTGTAAGGTGAAAAGTGTGTATCCCAAAAATTAATTTCCCATAGGAAACCATTAAAATGAGAATAATCCGTTGCCAGGTCCCCATAAAACATAATTTTCTACTTTCTGATCCTTAAAACTACACAAATATACCTTATTTTATGTATAATAAATGTGATATGGTATTATAATTAAAGAAATAAACTGTACTATATAATAGTCGTTTTATTTACCTTTGTGTTGGTCGTTGATGGCTTGATGGAATGGAGTGGCCGGTTTCATCATTATACACTTGATGAGGAACATAACCTTCTTTCACCATCTTGAGCAATGATCCCTTATAGGTGCTTTCTCTGTGATAATTGTATCTAGTTCCTCATCAATTGTGTCCTGTTTAGCTGGGTTGATAGCTTTTTGCATCAAGTTTACAGATGGCTTGTGCGGGTTGTTTGTGCAGCCTGATTGATGGGATATTTTAACCTTGCAGTCTACACTCTGCTTTTGAACTATCAAAGTTGAAACTCTCACTGTGGTCTGCCTGTCTCTTTAGTGTTTAAACCAGCTCCCCTCGCTGCTGCGTTCTTGACCAATCACGTGGCGTTAACCGAAGACTGGGGTCGTGGAATAGAGGACAAAAACAGTCGGCTGCTATTTTGTTGTTAGAAGAACAGGCTCGTTCGCAAACGGCACATCACTCATTGAGGCAGCTCCGTGTGTATCCCGAAAAAGTTTGTATGCCAAGGTAACACTTTCATAAATTTAACATTCGTAAACCGAAAGGTTCGTAAACCAAGGGGTTCGTAAACCGAGGTATCACTATACTGTGTAAGTTGCTCCGTCAGTGTTTACGCTTAGCTCGAATAGATGACTTGTAGCTAAACGTCAGTTTTTATAAATATTTATAAAGCACACTAGTTACACTGAGATTCAATATTCATTCACTTTTTACTGTAGGTATTGAGCAATACTTTTAAAAAAAGTACAAAACTTCAAGGGAATTAAACACATATAAGCTAATACAAAGCTTTGTCTTGCTAACATGCTAGGTTCATACTATTGTAATATGAATCGCGATAGACAGGCTAACAAATTGTATCAGTGACGCAAGTTGAATTCACTTATAAAAGCGGACATTTGGCCAAAAGGTTAGCACGTCAGCCTCATAGCGCATAAGAACGGGGTTCCATTCCGACTCAAAATGGCCCTCAAAACACCAAGTAATTCGAACAATCATTGACAAATGAACACATTTGATTCACGTGTACAGGAAGAAAGAAATTTCTGCCAACTGGTGAGGAAAAAAAAATCATCAAAACTGCTCCTTGCTCAACGAATAGCAGTGAAAAATCCTAAACTGGATGAGGTTTGGTCATTGCTTCAGTCGGGACTCTCAGTGAGCATTCTGTTAAAGCAGAGGAATGCGGGCTGTTCCGCCAGATTCTGGATGCTGTAGGCGTGGCCTGTTTGATTAGAGCAAGAGAGAAGTGACGATGAAGGAATCATCACTAGGGCTGGCAGAAATGGTCCTAGTTTGAAACCCTAACCATAGTTTTCTACTCCAATTTGAAACTGTAACTCTAAATTGAAACAGGAAACCCAAACATGAAAGTTTGAAACCCTACTATGACAACCTAACCATAAGTAAAACCCTACTTTGAAAACCAAGCCCTATTTTGAAACCCTAACCCAAATATGAGATCCCCATCCAAAGTTTGAAACCTTACCATGACAACCTATCCATAGTTTGTGAAACCCAAACCCTAGTTTGAAGCCCTAACCCAAATATAAAACCCGATCCAGAGTTTGAAACCCTACTTTGACGCCCCAATCATAGTTTCTGAAACTTTAATTTAAAACCCTACTTTGAAACCTTAATCATAGTTTGAAACCTTGCTTTGAAACCCTCTCCCAAGTTTGAAACCCTACTTAGAGCGTTAAAACCCAATTTTAAACCATAACGCTAATTTGAAACTCTAAACCCTAATTTGAAACACTAGGTTTGAAACCACAACGCAAATATGAGATGCCTATCCAAAGTTTGAAACCTTACTATGACAACCCAACCATAGTTTGTGATACTTTGAAACCCAAGCCGTAGTTTGAAGCCGTAATCCAAACATAAAACCTTATCCAGTTTGAAACCCTACTTTGATACCTTAATCTTAATTTGTGAAACTAATTTAAAACCCTACTTTGAAATCCAAGCCCTATTTTAAAATCCTAACCCCAATATGAGATCTCCATGCAAAGTTTGAAACCCGACAATGACAACCTAACCGTCATTTGTGAAACCCTACTTTGAATCCCAAGCCCGAGGTTGAAGCCCTATCCCAAATATGAAACCCGATCCAATGTCTGAAACCCTACTTTGACACCCATATCCTATTTTTTGAAACTCTAATTTAAAACCCTACTTCGAAACCTAAATCCTCATTGGAAACCTTGCTTTGAAAACCAGGCCCTCATTTGAAACCCTCTCCCAAGTTTGAAAACCTACTTCGAGCTTGAAACCTCAATTTGAAACTGTAACGCTAATTTGAAACCCTAAACCCTCATTTGAAATACTAGTTTGAAACCCGAAGAATAATTTGAAACCTCAAACAGAGTTTAAAATCCTAAACTGAAAACATTAACTTACTTTGAAACCCTAACTACAATTTGAAACCCTACTTTGAAACCAACACCCACGTTTTGGATACAGAGTGAGATCTCAAATGACATTTTTTTCTGTTAAGCATTTCTAATCGCTTAAATAAAAGTACCAAAAGTGACCGTTCTTACCACAAGGCACCGTGAAGGTATTGCCTGCATGCACAAAAGACTCCACACAGTCGACGTTGAGTTTGACGGTGCTCGTGAGCAGAAAAAAAACCTTTAGTGTCAGTAAAACAACAACAACAAAATTAAAATACATTTTTTCCAGGTACATCCGTATACAGGTATACAGGTAACATCCGACTTACGACCAGCTCGACTTACGACCACCCGTACTTATGACCACGACATTGAGACCCCATTTTTAAAATTTGAATTCTACGCCTGGCACCGCAACGCGCTACCAGGCCGGCAACGCGTACAACAATTTTGGCGTGTCATTTAGCCTCCGAGTCTCTAATCAACATTTTGAATGGATTTCGACTTACGATCATTTCCGACTTACGACCATTCCCAACTTACAACTGTTAGGTCGGAACGGAACTCGATCGTAAGTCGGATGTTACCTGTATTGGGGGAGGAAAAAAATAAAATGTTTCTAACCATGGTGGCGCTGTGGTCCACCCAAAGCGGTTTCTTCATGAAAGAGCCCAGCAGCATCTTCCCATGAGAGGAGTTCCGACAATGCAAGTCCTCCACGATGCCCATGGTGCCGTTTTTGTGGAAGTACCAATCAAACTGGTCGGGGGAAATGGCCACATCTGCAGGGAGATCGGTTCACAAAAACAAAAAAAAAACAAAAAACTTGTGTTTGGTCAACCATGCTTTGATCGCGATTTGTTAATTTGCTGAGGGAGTACGTTACACCCAAACCCCCAAAACGAACAATCAAACAAATAACGTCAACATCCCAAATAAAATGGTCATTGCCGTCTTACTTTTATCATTCTCTCCTGTGAATGTGGTGGGGAACAGAAGTCGGAGCCACTCGGTCAGATCGTTTCTGTCACTGGCCCGTAGGGTGCACGGCTTGAGGGGTGGAGGGCACATGTCGCAAACAGAAAGTTCGCCAAGGGTTCGTCTGTTCGACGGAAGGTCTGGAATGAACAGTTGCCGGTTAACAAAGACCAGAACGTGCATGGATAACATAGTTGCGATTTGTCTGCTGTTTCAAGAAGTAAAAGCAGTAAATGATAGTTGTCCATGTTAAGCGCTTTGTTACAGCTTCAGTTGATGAGAAGGTTTCTTCAGCCGTCATCTGTTTTACTGTCTATTCTAAACCAGGGGTGTCAAATTTTTTTTTGGGGGCCGCGGGCCACATTGTCAATACGGTTTCCTTATGAATTTGGAGAAGCCATTAGAATGGTTGATCTCCTCCGCATCTAGAGCGCACAACTTCATGAATAACTAGTTCTCAAATCTGAAGTTCGTGTGGTTTACATGGGACAATTTCAAATTTTGGTTCCGACTTTAGCTAGCATCTTGGAATTTCACCAAGTTTGACTTGCTTTTGCGGGCCGAATATCACCATTATTACCATATTTGGGCCCCTGAGCCTTGACTTTGACATCCTGTGATCTAAGAGATGCGGGGCTCAGTGACCATGAGCGAATTGGTGATATTATGGAAAATATTGTGCATGGATAGACTGGGGCGGGGGGTCCTGAGGCGAACACGCTTCCCCTGGGAGGTGTTTTACCCGCAACGCATTCAATCATGAAACAGATTCTCATTCTGTTGAAACTAACTAACCTGATTTGTGATCCCTTCATGAGGTTAAAAATGTCTTTTTGTTTTTGACTCAATGAATGGAATTGAGCTTACCTGCATCAGAATGCGGTTCTCGTTCAATCATGGATACCGGTCCACTTTGTAATCTGTATCATGTGGAAAAAATAAGGGGTGTCAAACTCATTTTTAGCCACGGGCCACATTGTAGTTACGGTTTTCTCTCGGGGCTGTTAAGAAGCCATTAGAATGTTTCATCTCTTTCACATATTACAAATTGAGCGCACAACAATTTAACAAATACAGTAAAGTCTCGTTATATCGATATTCAAGGGAGTCCGAAAAAATATCGATATAACCGGGACTATCGATATAGCCGACCTTGTTTGCATGTAATTTTCTCCGTGCGTGCATAGAAATAGTATCGATATAACCGGGACTATCGATATATCCGATATCGATATAACGAGACTTTACTGTAACTAGTTTTCAAATTTGAAGTACAAAAATGACTGTTATTATGGTGTACATGGGAGAATTTGACATTTAGTTCAGACTATAGCAAGCATCATGGAATTTCACGTTTGATTTGCTTTCGCGGGCCAAATAAAATGATGTGGTGGGCCAGAAATTGGCCTCCGGGCCTTGATTTACACACCTGTGCTATAGAGTGAATGATCATCAAAAAAAACAACAACAAATGTGATTACCGTATTTTCCATATTATAAGGCGCCCCGAATGAATGGTGTATTTTCAATGGAGCTTTGTTTTGTCTTTTCTCATGACCTTGTCCCCATTTCTTTCTTCCTCTCTTCACTTCTTTTTATTTATCTAGCTATCCACTCCACTGTGTGTGTGTGTGTGTATTTCTCCACTGTGAGACTAATAAAGGCATATCCAATCCAATCCAATCCAATCCAACTATTTAGCAATACAGCTGGTTGTCTAGCGTGCTACCTAGCTAGCTATCCATTAGCTATATGTTAGCTGTCTGGCTATCTAGCTAGCGATCTAGTAGCTGCCTGGCTAGCTATCTAGCTTGCTATCTATTAACTATATGGCTGTTTGGCTATCTATCTAGCTATCTATTAGCTGCCTGGCTAGCTATCTAGCTCGTTATCTATTAGCTATATACAGTAGCTATCTATTCGCTAGCTATTAGCTATCTATTTGCTAGCTGTCTATACACTAGCTATTAGCTATCTATTTGCTAGCTGTCTATACAGTAGCTAATAGCTATCTATTCACTAGCTATTAGCTATCTATTCGCTAGCTAGCTTGCTATCTATTTAAATTACTTCAGAGTTGAGTGAACGCTGGCGCGTGTGCTCACCCACAGAAAAACTTATCCTGTGACTGTAAAATGACCTTGAGAATTTTGAAAGGCCCTTAGAAATGGACTGTATTATTATTATTATCTGGCTGTATGGCTTTCTATCTAGCTAGCTATCTATTAGCTTCTGTATATATTGGCTATCTATTAGTTAGCTGGCTAGCTTTCTATCAATTTGACTTACTTCTGGGTTGAGTGAAAGCTGGCGCGTGTGGCTGCCTCTGCTCACCCACAGAAAAACTTATACTGTGACTGTAAAGTGACCTTGAGAGTTTTGAAAGGCGCTTATAAATGAAATGTATTATTCATTATTATTATTATTATCATCATATGTTCAGTCTTCTTACATGTCTCGTCCAGAACAGATAGAGTCTCGCTTTCCTTCCAGGGTAAAAGTTTGGTGGCTGTTGGCAGCGACGCTGTCGGGAGTGTAGCCCCGCATCACGACTTGATGACTCTGAGCGCAGCCTCTGTCGTTGGTGAAGGGCCGGGTGGAGAAAACCTTTGCGGGGGTGTTTACTCTCTCTGTCTGCTCTTCATCCCGCGTCTTTTGACTGGGCGGCAAAACGTCCGGTTGCCAAGCTGATTCTGCCAACGCTCTGCTTTGTTTGGTTTTTGTTTTCAGGCCGAGTTTGGATTTCCGGTTCCTTGGAAGTTCCGCCTTTGCGTTCTCTGGCGTGGCTGTGACCTTCCACCATTCACCAGGTGGTCTGCTTCCTCGTTTATCCGGCAGCTGCTCTGGAGGTTCTGCGGTACTCGATGGAAAGGGCTTCCTGGACACTTTTTCAGTGCGTCGGTGCACTGGACGGGATACTTGATGTTCTGTAAAACACAAGCATGTTACCATTTAACTAATTCACTGCCATTCCCGAATTTATTGGAGAATTGAAAAGCATGACATGAAGCGACATTCCCGAATTTGTGCGGGAATTTTGTTTTTTTCTTGCCGGAGGGTATGTTTCAAGCTTTGGTTAGACCTCTGGCAATGTTTTTCCCTTCGACAAGGGGGAACCGTTTGCCTTTTGTACAGCCGCCCCCATTTCAAGCTCAGATAACTCCAAGCCTGTATTACTTAGGAATTAACTCATTTTTTTTCAAACGAAAGAAGATAATCCAAGGTTTCTTACACTGCATTGAATGTTTGCGTAGTCCTATAAGTCAACATTCTGTGGGTCTTGCAATTTGAGTGAAAATGACAAAAACCCTGGCTGGAATGGACACATTTTAGACACTGGCTGGCAGTGAATGAGTTAACCTAAATAGATGGATATAGATGTAGCTAAATAAATTGAAAATAAATACACAAATGCATGAATAAATCAACTAATAAATAATCAAACAGACAAAAGAATACATGAATAAACTAACTAACTAACCAACTAAATAAATAAATAAATAAATAAATAAATAAATAAATAGATAAATGAAAAACAAATAAAGAAAGAAAGAAATACACGAATAGATGGATATAGGTATCGCTAAATAAATAGAAAATAATCATTATTATTATTATTATTCATTTTTATGATAATAATACATTTCCAATTTTCAAAAATAGTATGATGACCAAAATCTATTTTTTTGGGAATCCTTTCATACTTATTATTTTGTTTTTTTTTTACTTTATGTTACTTCCGGGTTGAATGAACGCTGGCGCCTGTGGTTGCCGCTGCTCACCCGCAGAAAAAAATATCCTGTCACTGTAAAGTGTGCTTGACAGTTTTGAAAGGCGCTTATAAATGAAATGTATTATTATTATTATTATTATTATTATTATTATTATTATTATTATTAATGACAATGTGTGTGAGTGTGAAAGTTCGTTTGTTTATAGGTGCCCTGCTAGTGACCTGCCCAAAGACGGTTGGGTGTGTATTGTACCTGAATTGTGTTCCCAGTGTGGTTGGACGAAGTTCAAAGAACTGGAAGGCTGAGGAGAAGACTCCCGATCCAGGAATTGCTGTGGTTCCTGATCTGTTTCTTCTGCTCCATCGTATTTTGGTTCACTGGTTGATGGATTCCACAAGGATCTTTTTGCCTTCGACTGAATCTTGTTGTCCTTTTTGGCATTCTTCTTGATTGAGCTTTTGAGAAATCTCTTGGGCTTGGCCGGTAACGCAAATGCATCCTTGACTGGTTCTCCACGGTTCGCTTTGTACTTCTTGACTTCTTGCTTATCCTCGCCTCTCATCGGGGGTTGCGTCATCGTTTGAGGACAGCTTACCCACCACTCCCCGGGTGGGTTTCTTTTCCTTTTGCTCCGCACCTGAAACTCCTCGGCGGGACTCCAGTTAGGAGTTGACTGATGATTTGGCTCAAATGTTCGAGCTGACAAATCCTCAGGGGTGTCGGGTTGCCCCAAATCAAAATCTGTGTGATGAAAGTTACATTTGTGAAATTTTAAAATACGAATTGGTTCGCAAAGCATATTTCAGGGGGTGGGACATCAAATGAAAAAAAAAGTATTGTAAAATAAGCAAGTATTTTGTATTTAACTCATTCACTGCAAGACGATGTGCAAAAATGTGTCCAGTCCAGTGCCAGGGTTTTTGTTATTTTAACTCAAATTGCAAGTCCCATACAATTTTGAGTTTTAGGACTACATAAATATTCAAAACAGCGTAAGAAATCTTAGACTCTCGTCTTCCATCAGAAAAAGAGTTAACGCCTAAGTTACATGGGTCTGGAGTTATCTGAACTTGAAATGGGGGTGACTGTATAAAATACAATACATACATATTGATGTATAAAGCAATAAAACTGAAGCTGTAACAAAGCGCTAACATGGACAAAAGGCAAATGCTGCCTCCTAGTGGAAGGGGAAAACATTACCAGAGGTCTGACCAGCGCTTTATCGGCACCCCCCAAGCAAGAAAACACAAAACACAAATTCGGGAATGGTGCTCCACGTCATGCTTTTCAATTCTGGAATAAATTTGGGAATGGCAGTGAATGAGTTAATAATCCAACTGGCATGCTTCAGTATGTTGGGAAAGGAGACGATATTACAGGAATTATCCCAGACGTGCGTGTAGAAGTTACAACAAGACATGACGAGACGATGATCTTACCGGAAGGGGAGGCAAGTTCCACATTTTCACCGTCCTCATTGCCGCACTCCTGAAGCTGTGTCTTCATCCCCTTCCCGCTCGAAGCCGGTCTGTTGGTGTTGGGATTTTCCCGGCTGGCTTTTGAAGACGTCTTTATCTTGGTTGAAGGCTGGACACGCTGGGCGTCTGTCAAGTTGCCGGCCGCCATTTTAGTTTGGTTGTCAGTCTTGTTGCGTGGACGCTGTGGGTTCTTCTTATTGGGGGTATTGCGACCCTTTGGCTCGTTCTTTTTGACTCTCGTGTTCTTCTGAGTTTTATTCCGGGCCGTCTGCTCTTTGAGAAACTTATTTGACACATCGTTCTGCTGCCTCCTGTCCATCAATTTATCGGATTCTTTGCTCTTAAGCTCCTGACTGGTTGATTTAGTGATAATAGAAAAGCAAATTGGTACGTCGTCCTCAGCCAGGAAATCATCCCCGAGATAGGGAGGAGGAGTTGGTGTCTTCCTGAAATTTCAAAAACAAGCATGGGAGATTTTATTTCCAGGCCTGGATGATCCTTTGAAATGTAATTAGAATTTTGGCTTGACCCCATCTTGAAAACCTTTTAACTCTTTCACTGCCAGACATGTGCAAAAATGTGTCCGCTCCAGTGGCATGGTTTTAATCACTGTCACTTCAATTCCAGGACTCGCAGAGTATTGAGTTTTAGGACTACATAAACATGCCTTAGACTCTCTTCTTTCATCAGAAGGAAAGTTAATTCCTAAATTGTATGGGTATGGAGTTATGAAATGAGGGTGGCTGTCCAAAATAATATGCAATACAGTACATACAAATTAGCTTATGTAGCGTTTTAACAACAGCTGAAGCTGTAACAAAGCGCTAATATAGAAAAAAGGGTAATGCTGCCCCCTCGTGGAAAAGCAAACAAAAACATTTCCAGAGGCCACGGCCAGCGCTTTATCGGCACCCAAGCATGAAAAAACAAAACCCGAACAAATTCGGAAATGGCGCTCTATGTGATATTTTGAATTCCCGACTAAATTTGTGGATTGCTGTGAATGAGTTAATCGAGTAAACGTTTCAAAGTTCCCGAAATTGTAAATGTCACCCAAACGCACCATGTGTAGCTTCATGTGATTCTGCTGTTCCTGAACCAGAACCTGGAATCGAAACCAGGATGTCAGCACTGCTAATAAGTCGAGGACCATGTCGGCCATTTTGAAACCTTTACTTTGATAACATTATTTGACTAAAAAGCTAGAGTTGATCAACAAAATACATTTTTGGCCTTAATAAATTAAATTGTCATTGAAAAAAATGCATTTTGCATTTCCTGTGTGATGTCAAAATAGTTTTGCTGAACTAAAACCTTTGTATGTGATGAATATGCAAAGACCTCCAAAATCATATTAATCAGGTCTTACTTATCAGTGGCTGGCTTAATCATTGTCTTGGAAGACTTCACTGGTTCTTGGGAAGGAACGTTTGAACGGCCTGAAACAAAGTTGCATTGTGAAACAAAATGCCGAGAATGCTTCAGAAGTGTGCACGTCACTTACCGATATTTACATCAGCACTTGGCAAACGTGTCGCCGGATGGAACGGTTCTTCGGTAGACTAAAGAGAGAAAGGGAAAGGTTTAGTTTAGGGTATGCTCGAATGATGGGGCCTTAAAATAGATAAACGGATTATTTTTTAACCATTGGTTGTAGAAAACACGCGTAATGGAATGATGACCAAAATGTTCTATTTTGGTCTCATTTGACCACAAAACTTTCTCCCATGACTCCTCTGTGTCATCCAAATGGTCGTATGCAGTGTTTGAAATAATATAACTTGATCGACGTCTCATGAGAATGGATTCGGTACTGTACAATTCTAAACATGGTCAATGGATGACTATTGGTGATGTGAGTATGTTTTTTAGGTGGACTGTCAACAGCAGGTACAAGACTCATATTGTAATTGGCTTCTCAACTAATATTCATGTGGATGAATATGAAGATGGAGAATTGTTGAATCCGTGTATTAATGTGATGTCTCAGAATGGAGTAGAGGTGTTGGGTATCATGTTGAATGCAAGAGTAATGGATATTGGAGAGTGTCCGGTTAATGAGACGCGGTTTAGAGGTCATGCTGGAAATGGCATTTCGCATCGCAAGTAGATTGGATGATGTTGAGCGGTTCGACGTGAGGATGTAGATGTATGATTCGAAGTGGTACTTGAATGATCTGGAAGATGATATTTGAGGATTGATGATTCGAATGATGGATTTTTTATGTGGAATCATGGGTAGTGGTTGATGTGAAACATGGATGGTTTGAGTGCAAGTTGGAATGGAGGTTTGTTTTGGTATGGTCAGATGATGGATGGTGGATGAGGTAGTGTGTATGCAGTGGGACTGGAGCATTGTGGCATCAGTGGGTTGGGTGGAGTTCTTTGGATGGGTATTGGAGATGGAGATTCGATGGATAGTGATGATGGTGCGATTGTTAATGCATGGTGGGGATTGGTTAACGGATTACTGGATGAGAGTGGGTGGTATAGGAATGGATGTGGTATTTGGATGTGGACTGGAGTGGTGGTGTAGATGGATGTGGTGAGATAATGGGTGGATTCGTAGTGATTGGATGAGAGGATGGATGATGGCTTTGCGATGGATGGATGGGGATGAGGATGTTGAGTATGGTGTGATGGAAGCATGTATTGGTGAATATGGGATTGGATGGATTGATTGAAGGAATAGGTTTGGTTAGAAGGAGTGGTGTGGTTCGTGTGGCATGACGGTGTCGGGATAGATGATGATACATGGTGGAGATGGTGTGCTTGGTATATGAATTGGTGTGGATGGATATTGGGTTGATGTATGGAGGCATAGGTTGATGATGGTGTAGATGGTGTTTGTGATGAACATGGATGTAGGATAATGAGGTAGTGGTAAGATCACAGAATGGCGGATAAACGGATAGTTGACGTAAATACAAAGTTGAATTGGATGTCTGAATTTACATGGTAGCATGGTTTGGTATCACGAATGTTATGGTAATTGAGTTGATCTGTAAATATAATTTGGCACTTAGGATAAGTAATAAAGCGTGTACTTGGAATGACTGAAGCAATGTTCAATGAAGCAGCATGTGAAATGGAGTAGTTCTGCAATCAAACAATCTGAAACGGCTTCCAAAGCATGACCACAATGCATGTAAAAATACATTGAACATTGCTAATCATCTGCAATGATATGTTACATGCTTATACTGATGAGTGCCATTGATAGTCAGCATGGAGATTACATGAACAGGTCTACACGATAGCTCCTATAATACTTATCCTAATCAGCTATTTCAATCTGAGATAGATTTGTGATAATGTGATTCTGATTTCAGTAATTGACTTATATCAAATCAGAATGATATTTCATACATTGGAATACTTAATAAATATAATATATGTACATCCTGATAACATATGATCAGTGTATGAAGAGACATATGGATCGTTGTAAGAATGGATTAGAACTTCAAGTAAGTCATATGTACTGAACAACACTATCAAGCAAGTCGACGCTAAATAGATATATTACAATTTGATATATATCCAACAATATGATATTCATCATTAGAAATTAATAATAGATGATCGAAGTTGGATACGTAGTTTTAATCGAATGATATAAGAATCCTCTACTGTTTATTTGCATGAGTATACAACAGTGTAAAGACAATGCTATTCTAGATGAAATCAACATGGAACATCGATCTAGCGATATATGTATAAAGTAATTCTATACATGATCACCAGGCTACGAAATTGTTCTAAATGAAGTACGAAAGTTGTTAACTGATCACAGGATTCGTCATCTATCGCGGAGAACACTATCGGGATCGTCAGCGGTGATTGAATGTGCAGATCGTTTTGATCTGTAGATGGTCCAGAATTTGAATTTTCTTAACTGCTATCATACTGTATATGAATATCAATTAAACTAGTTATACACGACATTCCCAAGTCAGCACTGTATAACATATGTTCTACACCACCAACAACACACATTGCACACATGACACTGACAATCCTTATTTAGTACGAATTATCTAGATCGATGTCGAAACTTGCATTCGACATAGGCTTTATGAATCCATTGCATGCACATGTAGTGTTCAGTGCAGTAAATTGGTTTTATTCTGATGGACTTAGATTTCTTATAATCAAACATTAGATCAATATTCTAATTGAATGTCTTGAGGGTTATTTGACTGATGAGTCATAGCAATTATGTCAATTATTACATCAGTGTAATGATATTTCTTGATGTACCTGGTGTAGATGTAGATACTGGATGATGCCGACTGAGACCTTGAGCGTTGAAGGACACAGTTTGAGAGTAATCATTTCCGTTAGTTACGGCAATAGCAATTACCACGTAGCAATCCTGAGATAACTCGATCTTACGTCACGGAGTGTTGTTCGGTTGTGAATAGAGTTTTCCTAGTCAATTGAATCTTGCTCAATGAATTCGTATCATGCACCGATTTCGGAATGGAGAATTGGTTGACGCATGGTGTGAACTTTGTGCTGTAGTCTTCCACGACACGCTTAGTCCATGCTAAAGCATGCATCCTCTGTTTACCAATAGTGGAACTCCATTCAATCTTTCTTAAACAATCTGTAGCATTTAGACATGCTCTGTTCCTTACGCATATCACTTGGACGATGTAAGATCATATGCCTGACTGTCAATTTGGGTCAATGAGATTGCAATGACTGGCTGATCTACAATCATCATCGTCTTGATATGCAGTTGCAATCTGAACGTCAGAATGTACATCATTGTCTTTTAATGCTAGTATTACACTCAGTAAGTAGGCAATCAATTGTATTTTCAGACGAGTTTCAACTATTGTGCACACTGTTAACATCTACTTGCTAGTGAAACAAGGTTTAATGATCATCGTTGTGATCAATTATCAGAAAAGCTCGTAAGTATGAATCTATTGCGTTTCTGAAGATTACTGCATGATACATAGTGATCACAGTGTAATACAGTCAGTAGAATTCTTTAGTTAGTCTAAGCCACTCTATAAATGAACATGTGCGTGTCATCAAGGAAACAAGATACTGGTCATCATTCGCCATATGCTGAGTCATGGACAACAGCATTTTTTAGATGCTGAGCATAGTAAATGAAATAATGACATTTACTACATTCTGCACATAATTGCACCTCTTCAAAGCTGCATTGCAAAATTCTAACTATCTGTGTCAAGTTGACATATTGATACACCATGATTTAATATTCGATCATGTCAGAAAAATGTATATACACATCTTGTTTTGCAAAGGCAAAACTAGATTGCAACATATTCAGTAATCATATCAATGACATTGAGCATCTAGTTCATATTGATACCGATTCACTTAATATTGATGTGAGAAAGAACTTTATTTAAGACCAACTATTAATCTGACAAATAGTTGTAAACTACATCAGATTAGTATCTGATCATATGATGAGCAACACGGTTATATCAGATATTGATTTAGTCCATAATTATTGAACCTCACAGCTGTAACTGTATACAATGCTCGCTCAGGTTTAAAGCATGTTCCGCCAGATAATTCATTTGACAATATGTCATTGCCATTAGCATTGCTACATGTTCTATAATATATTAACTGTAAATTGAAAAATTCCATCGACAAATATCATTCAATTCTCTATACTAATTCAATCCGATTTGATTAGGACATCAGTTGTGATTCAGACAGACTGTAAATCTTTAGGCTGATGCTTGACAACCCTTGTCATTGCAAGCAGTTCAAGTACATTCCAACTTATGATTCACAGCTAAAAACAACGTGCATGCATCTCGCAAGACTCACTGTTGCTGACACATGCTAAGATTGCGAAGTGACTGTCATTCCAAGTGAAGAATTACCATCCCGCTCATGGCGCAGTCAACCATTCATGGTCTTCGAATATCGCATAATGGAAGCATTAATATTCAATCACTAATTACTGTACGTTCACTGCAGGTCTGACTATGAGTGCAATCATGTGATTAGACAAATATTAGTCTACAACGATATGACAGTACCTAAACGCAGCTGAATGCAGTAACTGCCCTAGGCTATGAAGAATCCTGTGGATGTAATCATCCACTTATCGCATTAAATGTCAACGGCTTTACACAATGAAGTCACGATCATCATGTAATCCCTAAGGTTAGATAGATAATTTGAGCAAATGGTTGCACAATCTTGCACAACTTGCTCAATTTAGCTGTCAACATGTGAAGACTGACTACGAGTGATAGCTCGTGGGTGAGATCGTCAGCAATGTACAGTCATGGACAACTGCTCGAGGTCACGACTCGTGTGGATCTTGATGAAACAACTACATCGCTCCATTCAACCTTTCAGACGAAACATAAATTCACATGTCTCATGATGAAGATTGTAAATTATATGACTTAAATGGGTTTCAATCGAGATTTCCTTGCACATGTCTTGCAAATCTCTAGCACAGAGCTACATTGCTTATTAATCATGAGGTATCTGGTACTGATGCCAGAGGAGCATGCATCACGAGCATGGAAGTTTAAGGTAATGCTAGAATCTGGAGCTATCAGTTTCATGAGAGATATCACGTGCATGGACACATCACCTAATTGTCGCAGAACTACATTTACGTAAAGAGTGCATTCACTAACTTAATGCATTATCAAACCTGGTCATGAACATTGAGATTATTCTTAAGTGAGTCTGGAATACTTTCATGATGTTGCTCGGCATGTCTGGCTTCGACCAGATGACTGTTAAGCTTCATGATAATCAGAGCTCATTATTTCAGTCAACTTTAGTATCTAGCACATTACATTACCAATTTCATTGCTGCATGAATAGCAGATAACTGCTTTCATGGTCCTCTTAATGTAAGTACTTTAGACATAACCTCTCATATTGCACTAATCGAGTTACAGCTTTATCCTGATATTATAAAACGATACGTCTTTATCATCATGCTGTATTAGGCTGTGTGCGCTAGATTATGATATTTAGCTGGATGTTCAGTGATTGTCGGTACTTCCATAAAAAGTAGCTTCATTACTTTGTTAGCATTTAAAAGTTCATATAACGTGATGTGTTCAGAACTGATAGGCAATAAAATGAATTTACGCATCATGTACCAATGTTATTCAAGCCTGAGTTTTTGATTCGTGCAATATCCTGATAAATGCTCAACAGACTTTTCAGAGATACTTGCGTATTTTTATCATTCAGTGATATGCCTTCTTTATGTAGATCTTCTGGACACTTTACAGCCATTAAACGAGTTCGTTATATTCGGAAAGCATTTTTACGCATTAGTAATAAAGATTGAAAAATATTACTAATGCAGTTTGATCTTTGTCGTTGTTGATATGTAATAATTCAAACTTGCTATTGTTAACTGATCAGCACTTTATAACTGTTAGGTATACATATACTATTCTTGTCTAATGTTTAAAAGCAATTTGTAATAGCTTTGTGAACTATTGGTGGATGAACATGAGAAAATAATTCCATAAATGCTATGTTTTGGTTTAGATTGCATCCTTCATGAAGGTATTAAAAGCATTTCCTGTAGAAACCATTACTGGTTGTCTTCATTATACTTGACTTGCGTCTCTAGACATTATACTGTCAGAGATTCTTCGTTTGCAATGACATACATTATCTGTTTCAGTTGGCTATATGATGAAATCTTGGAATAGGATTGATAATGGGTTCTGAGAATGAGTTTGTACATCTAAGCAATAGATTTAAAACTCTCATTGAGTTATGTGCCTTTGCATGTACTAAGATTGCAAGTCTAAGTGCTGTGATTAGAAATCTTCTTGATTCTAAGATTATAATCTGTGTGACGCAGTTAATGGGACTGCTGGAATCATAATGTGGAGACGTTCTTGACAAGTTCATGATGTGCAAGCTATATGATTTCAATGATATTAGCAGCGATTAGGCTAACTGTAAGTTCGATCAGTAAAGTGTGAATACCATGAATCATATCTATCGACTTGAGGATAATAGTTGCGGTGATACTGGATTCTACTGGTGACAATTAACATTATTAGACTGTATTTGAAAGATTAGTTAGTCTGTATTGCTGGAATTTTATCAGGATCTATGGGATAAGGTAGTTCATGACACATATTGTTTATATAAATAAGTAAGGTATAAACCTGAATGGAAAGTATCGATGATTGAGGCCTAAGAAACATGTAGCCATGTAACAGAAGTAGTTTACACTATCTGCAGATTGTGTGCACAAAATTGACTGATTGACTGACATAACGTATGACATGCAAGAATAGGTATTGAAAGCACATTTCTTAACAGACAGATTACACAATGTGGCTTTGCATTACATAAAATAAGATTTGAATTTATATGAGATGTTACTTACAATGTAATGAACTCTCACACAGTGTCAATTAAAACAAACAAACTATTTATTGTTTCAGAATGTTGGACAATTATTGCACTGAAATTTCAGACAGCAGGTACTACTTACTGATTGCATACAGTGTAATTACTTACCAAAGCACTCTGATGCTGAAGAAAACCGGTATAAATTTCATTAACGTCAAATCACTTCAGTGCATTGCATTGTATGCATCATGCTTCATTCACAAATATTATCAGATACATCGAGATACAGTTAAGCAGTTTCATGTAGATCATTAGAAAGCTTAATGGTGATTGGATTACTACACAATGCTTACACTTTGAACAGAACAACATTCCAAGTATGACAGCTTCAGCAATTAAACAAACCATCAAGCCAATTTCTATTTGTTCAATCATACCACAATTATTTGGAATACATTGGAATGGCAGTAAGTGAGTTAATAACTCAGAAATTGGAATCATTATATGACTGGAGACTGTTTAATGGATACACTGCTAAGAAATCCAGATTGAAATGTTCTCTCCAGGTTCAAGGCACTAATCACATTGAGCACAGACAGATTTGCACTAGATTCAGGACAACTTGCCGAATGGTGTCTAAGCTAAAAACCAAATTTACACAACAACAATTCAAGTTTGAAGTCTTGTATTATCGTTCATGCCATGATGCAGTAATATTTATTGCGCTGATAGTATGTGATGTAACGTATCTGAAGTTAATAATGCATAGAAGACTAAGCGTCCACACTGTGATAGTCTAAAACCTTGCTTCACACTGATCATTCAAGTAGAATTTGATGATTCAATGCAAGCATGCATGAGTTGAATAATAAGGTATTTACTTGGCAACGTTATACAGCTTTAATCTTAAGTCAGATTTTGCAATGGTGAATACGACTATGAACACAATTGTCGAATGTTCTTCTGTTGATGGAAATACAAGCTGTTCCTAATGCTTTCATAGCCATCATGAACAGTTAACATTATGCAGGTTACGAATGTTTCAGATTTGAAGAAACATGAGAATCCATTCAATGTGCTCCCTTGGAATCAGTTTTAACTTGATAGCATATGTTAGCAATGCCATTTTATTGCAGATTTAAAATGCTAACTGACATTGAACGAATATTCGAATGCATTGTACTGCATGTACATTGAAGAAACTTAATTTCTGAAGCCATATCATGTTTATACGTCAGTCACTTAATGTAGTCCATGCCAATCAATAATTCACATCAAGCAACTTTCATAGGAATATACTAGCAGAATGTATCTACTATGAAGTTAGGTCTCAATATAGTGTCAGAAGTGTGCAACTTCTGGGTGAACTGACATTCTGCTGAATGGTAAGTGCGCATTGTTGTAAGCGGTCGTCTGAGAGGTACAACTTTGAGGCTAACTTGTAGCGCATCGTCTGCAGCGAGTTTACTATGTGTCTCAGTCGGAAAGCTGGTTACAGGAGTACAGTTAGTGGTTTTGAGTGTAACTCAGTCGCAGTCAAATCTCCCAGGATCGTCGAGCTCGTGTCATCCTCTGGATTCGGTACGATCACGTTGCATAGGAACTAGAACATATAAACCATGTGTACACAAGCAGGTACATACATAGTAAACATACAATAAAAAAAGCCACAGCTGTGCCAATTGATTTTAGCCAACATGCATTGAAAAATGTCAATCTCCAAACATATTTTTCATGTTCATGATCAGATGCTTCATGGTTCACGATCAAGCTTCATTTAAACATGATTAGTTGACAAAGTCAGTCACCATCTAACCAAACGTCTTACGCATTAACTAGCGCCAGAACATTGAGAAATCAGAGCGGTGTGATTTGAAATACGAATCGACTCAGTGTATGAACAGCAGTGTTGAATGAAGGACCACCGATATCGAACAATGACGGTAATGCGACAATAAAGTTGGATACTGTACGACAAAGATATTGAAACTTTAGGACCAATAGGCACAGAAATTTAGACAACGGAAAATAAGAAGACATAAATATGTAGTACAGTACAACATAATGCATACTACAAGCTATATATAACAGTGACTATTTCCTGCTTTTTCTCAGTGTCTCTTTGGTCCGTTTTTGGGCTACGGATTAGGAGCATTGATCGGGGGGGGGGGGGCATATTGTAAGAGGAATAAGATATGAGAATACGTACAGAATACACAGCAACTAAGCTGGAACAGAAGTGATAGCAACAGGTAGAGGTAGCATTGTCAGTAGTCGAAGGTCAATGCTGGCCTCGAGCAGAAAATTGAGCCGTGACACGAAGTAACAGTAAGAAGCTAGAGCGATACATGATGAAAAAGAATTTTGTACTAAGCGAATGATGCATTGTGCATGAATGGAATCAGATGTTTATGAACTCATATTCATCTGCGCCGCAACTCTACTCTACGAGAATCGTGATCGGGAGGTCCACAGGTTGGAGATGTGTGATGATCTGGAGGACCTGAAGGGAGACCTTGGCTGGGAGGATTCAGAAGAACAAGCCAGTTTCAGTAGTCAGGAACAATGGGAGATGAGAGATGGAGAGCATGGGTTCTTTAGCCTCCCTCTTTCCAACCAGGGCTGGAACTCAACTTGGCAAAATATCGAGGACATCAACACATCACCACTACATCATCTGGAATCCCCAGATGGTGCTGAGAGGGAGGTGGAGTCACCACTTCTGGCTCAAATTCTTCACCACCAGGAGCCAAGTTTGCACTGGTCCTCCCTCGGCTCATCTGCCGCTAACCCCTCTGCCCTTCCAAACAACTCTAGTGAGATTAACTTTCACACATCGAACTGCCCTGCCCTCCTTGAGCCCTGATCATTTTCATGGGGTCCCTCAAATTGGACGTACTACACGGCATCTCCCGGGAATGGAACTGATGTTTGTTTTGCAAATCTTTCAGGGCCTCAGAGGGGTGTGGGTTGCTTGTTCTGCCTTATAGATTGCCAGGAAGTCGGCCAGGCCCCACTTAGAACTTGCTAGGTCAGATCCTAGAGCTTTTCAGACCCAAAAAAAATGTCTGGATGTCTAGCACACATGTCTGCTTGTAGAAGTATTTTTGAGTTAGAGGGTATTCCTAAAAACAAACAATATCATTTTGACATGCGGGCTTGTTTAATTCATTGACTGCCATTCCTGAGGTATCTGCGGACCCATGTAATTTAGGAATTAACGTTTTTTTTTCTGATGAAATTAGAGAGTCTGTTGTCCGAAAATTCAATATTCTGCGGGACCTGCAATTTGAGTGAAAATGACAAAACCCCTGGCACAGGCGTGGACATCATCTGGCAGTAAATGAGTTAATGGGTGTTCCAAAAACAAACAATCATTTTGACATGTGGGCTTGTTTTATTATTTTTCCATTCATGCAGTGAACCTGGAACTATTTATCTTAACACCACTTTCCGTGCGGAACAAACTTCAAATGACATACTGCGAATAAATACTGAACTATAGGTTTATATCAACTTTGAACGGACCATTTACATTCCTGGTGGGTGATGGGATTTTTGAGTGACAACAGATTTTGAGTGACAACAGATTTTTCCTTCTCGGCTACAGTACTGAATTTTGCATCAGAGACTTTTATATAGAAAAAGGCTTTAAGAAATTTTTTTCCACGTGTGTTGTAGGGCGCATGGTTAGTGTCACGATACTGCAAGATGTTAGAGGTTGTGGACCCCAAAAATGCAGGCAAGAGGGAGGAGCAAGGTGTATTTCACAAATTTTAAATATTAAATAAAGTCAGCAGGAACAAATTATTATTAAAACAACTAAAACATCAGAACAGAAAGGTCCAAAGTAGCAAACAAAACCATGAGTAAAACATGACAGATGAAACAAACCTGACAGGGTGATTCAAACAATGACCCGACACTGAATGGTTGTGCCCGGAGTCCTTTCAACTGCCAATGATTAAAACGACCAATAGCTCTGCAGCTGCAGGCGGGGCTTGACAGTGCCTCCCGTTGGTCGCAAACCAAAACGTGACGGTTAGGGTTCCTAAAAAACATTCAGTCAGAAAACGATTTGTCGCTGCTATTCTACTTAAGTGTCATTTTTATGTTGTATAAAGAAACGTAACTTTTGGTAAGAGTTTTATTGTCTTGCTGATCCAACCTTTATTTTGTTCTTTGGACAAACTCCATAAAGCGTCTCCTATACCGACGAAAAGGTTTCTTCAGCCATCATTTGTACTTCTTTGAAGATGTCGGACGTTTTGGATTGGATTGGATTTTGCCACTCATCCGAAGAGCTTTGTCAGAAAGCTAATGTTGTGCTAGTAACTCTGACCCTACATATCCCTAATGGACCACACTTGTACGACTGAGAGCCTACACAGACCCATATCCATATCCATTTGGGATATATGTAGTGCCAGAGTTACCAGCACAACTTTAGTTCGTTGACGAAGCTCTTTGGATGAGTCGCGAAACGTCCGTCATCTTCAAAGAAGTACAGATGACGGCTGAAGAACCCTTTTTTTTTTTATGGACCACTCCGGTACAACAGAGAGCCTACGCAAACGTCTTCCACACCAACATTTTCGGAGAAGGTTCTATTTAGGAGGCCGATTAGATATCAAATGAGTCTGCATTTCATCTCATGCGTACTATAATCTAGTCATCATTCGAGGAAACTATTTCTTGGTCCAAACATCAAAGGACAACCGACACCTCCGGATAAATTGCGTCCATAATTTGTAAAATCACTTCAAATGACTTCTACTGAGCGCATTTTACAAAGTTTCCACCGCATATAGCTATATTTTACATTTTAAGACTCGTGCTGAATATTCAGGAAGTCTTGTTTTCGAGTTGATGACGATTCCTGAAGTGACGTCACATTAGGAATGCCCGTGACCGACAAAGCGACACATATTTTCATATGAAAACACTGTTGATCGCGAAATTAGAAGGAAAACTAAATAAATAACGCGATGGTGAATCGTTAAAATAATGTCAATTACAGTTTGGATGGAAAAGAGGGATGGCATTTAAAAGAGGGGAACAAATTAAATGAGGCTATCAAGTTTTCCCTGACACGGCAGAATTGAGGAACGCTTGGTTCTCTCTGCCTTTGCTCTGACCTTTTTATCTCTCTGTCATCGCAATGCTGTGTTTTACTTAAAAATTCAACAGGAGTCATTTGCATCGCTACATCCCGCTAACGGCGGAGGCTTTTGTGTGGGCAGACCGTGCAGATTCTGCGGCAGCGTAAGATTGGCGAAAGTGTGACTGCATCTTGCAGCAAGCTGCTAGCCTCCTTCGCACGAGTTGCTCGAAAACCTGACACACAAACACCCACACACGCGCACACACACACACACACACACACACACACACACACACACACACACACACACACACACACACACACACACACACACACACACACACACACACACACACACACACACACACACACACACTGACAGTTCTGCACACTAATGAAATCAAAAAATCGATTTGGCAAAAGTCCACAGTACAAATACCATCTTGCATCGAATAATATGGTTAAGTAAATTCCTCTCAACAACAAGTTCATTATTTCTACCAGAGGCTCATGACAGGATCAAATGTTCCCTAAGCAGATTTATTGTCCTTACATCTCCATGTAAACGTGTCATAATGAATTTAAGAGCAGTAATGATAAAATTGCTGCCTGGACTCTTTTGGGATTATTTATTGCGACATCATTAGGTGAGCAAAAAAATGCTCTGAAGTCTTCTATGTATATACGTGTATGTCTATGCCCACCAGTTATATAATCCCCCAAAATGCCGTTTTCATGCTGCATTGTGAATCAAACCCCCCCACCTCCTCGTTTGTGTGTCGGTGTGTGCGCGCGCGTTAATGTGATCGAAGCAGACGGACGGTAGGATGTAAGCTTCTTAACTGAGCGCTGACTCAGGACACATGCAGTTTTGCTGCTCTGGAATAGATACACATACCATGGGGGAAGAAAAAAAAAGAGTGTGATAGTGAGAAGCAAGTCTGTAAATGTTCATTTTATGTTCGCCTGCAACGGGACAATTTGGTATAATGAGGGATATGCTTTGCTATCGTCCTCCTCCTCATCAGGGTCTTAAATGTGCCGTTTTTACTGTGTCACACATATTGAAAATGCTCATGAAGTAGATGGAAAGTATGATAACAAAGTCAACACCACCACATCCTACTGTTCCAATAGTTACAAGTTGGATCAGTTGTTGTTTTTAAGGTTCAGGGTGTCTCATTAGTGCTGATCGGAAAGCGGAGGCATCACTGACTAATCCAATTTGAAACCCTCCGGTCAACTTTGCAACCCTCGCCGAGGAAACAACAAGGAAAGTATCCCGCCGACAATGAGAGGACTAATGTTGCAGGTTTTGGCAGTCATCATGCTTATGTATGCTCAAGGTAAGGCAACATCTGGAAACAAGTCTTAAACGAGCCGCGGTCACTCAACTGCGGTTGTTCAGTCTGCTGCATACACAAATGTCAATAAATTCCCATTTGTGTTGAATTGGAATTCACTACATCTACTTTATTTTGTGTATTTTTTTAAGTGGACGTCTCCTACAGAAAATGAGGGTCTCAAATGTTGATTTTCAAATGTATTTAATATGTTAATTACTCCAGCTAAAATGAATATTTTATGTATAGGACCGTTTGATCCTGCTAGATTACTAAATACGTGTTAAAATGTTGAATTTTGATGGTTCAAATGCTGGGCAATGAGTGTGCTATTGTTTCTGTTAAGATGGGGTCAGAGCTAATGAGTTAAGGATGGATGAGCGGTTCACAGCAAGCATCTTACAAGCTCAATCGGCCAACAAATGGGCTTTACCCTGCAACGTAATCTCACAGACTGAATCATTGATTGAGGAGTATTGAAACGAAAAATGGATTAGTCTTCATTTATATTCCACAAATGTAATGTTAATCTGAATAACATAATTTAGACAAGTGGGGCACATACAAATGACGAATGCAAAGAGCGTTTTTTTTTGGTGATGGTGCCGGGCCAGACTCGCTGGTGTAGAGGTACTTGTGTGCAGGCAACTTGGGATCGGTTCCCACTCAGTGACAGTTGGATGTGGGTATGAATCTTCGTTTGGATGGATGGATGGATTGGATGAATGGATGTTTTTTTGGTTGGGATGGATGCATGGATGGATGCATGTTTTTCTTTGGTGGTTGGGTTGGAAGGATTCATGGATGGATGGATGGATGGGTTTTTGGTTGGAATGGATGGGTGGGTGTGGCTTCGGGTTTGGTGGACAGGGTGGTGGGTGGGATGGATGGGTTGATTGAATAGATGGATGGAGAGATGGATGGGTGGGTTGGGTTTTATGGATGGATGGGTGGGTGGATGAATGTGTGGCTTCGAGTGGGTTGGGTGGGCGGTTGGGTGAGTGGGATGTATGGGTTTAGGTTGATTGAATGGATGGATGGAGAGATTAATAGGCTGGGGTGGGTGGATTGGGTTTGACGGATGGATGGATGGTGAGATGGATAGGTTTGGGTGGGTAGATGGATGGCTTTGGGTGACTTGGGTGTGCGGGTCAGAGGGTGGATGGAGTGATGCATGGGTTTTTTGGGTGGGTTAGGATTGATGGATGGATGGAAGAATGATGGATGGATAGATGGATGGATGTTTTGGGTTGGGATGGATGGAAGGATAGGTGGATGGATGGGTGGGCGGGTTGGTGGGTGGGATGGAAGCATGGATGCGTTTTGGGTCGAATGAATGGATGAGTGGTTGGGTTCCAATCCAATCCAGAATAGGAGCGGATTCCAAAAAACGCAGACCAGGAGTAGATCGATAAAAAAAAAAGATTTGTAAATTGACTGTTTTTCTTGAGCAATTTACACCATGTCAATGTCACAATTTTCATGGAAGTTGGGTTTGTATCTTGAATCCCATATAAACAACATATAAAGGCTTCCTCAATAATAAATGCCTTGTACTCTCTAATCACACAAGTGTAAAAAAAAAAAGCCATGGTGAAAATACATTTCAATTGCAGGGAAAACATTGTTGCAAAACTGCTGCTTTTCTCAAACCTACACAAAGTGCCAATAAATAACTAATTACAAGCTAACTAGCTTGGGACCCTTGAAGTCAATACATGACAGTAATGAGTTATCTTGTACATTCCTGGAGGACTGAGGTCTTGTTATATGATGCCAGTTTTCTGTTTTGTGTCAGCATCTGTGTGGTTATTAAAACAGGCAGCTCTCACGACTCCCAAAGCCCTACCTGAACAACACAAATCACCTAAACAATTTCCAGACTGCTTGAGAATAAACAAAATGTCTCTGAAATGATGAAGACCAAAATGAAGCTCATCATTTTGGCTTAATGTCGAAGAATAGAATGATGGTGGGGTGAGGTTCAATTTGGATCGTTCATAAAATAGCTTGCTTAGGCAACATATGATTAGTAATATTGATGAGGTGATACCGGAGGAAGTGGGGCAATCAGGCCAGTCGTTAGTCAGAACAATAGGAACAATCAGTGAAGCTGCAGGGAGTAGTCATCTGCTCCCCCCAACCTGAGAGCAGGGACCTATCATAGCAGAGTCCGGCACCGCCATGTCTGGACAATAGGGATATATATATACAGTAAAGTCTCGTTATATCGATAGTCCCGGTTATATCGATACTATTTCTATGTACGCGCGGAGAAAATTACATGCAAACAGGGTCGGATATATCGATAGTCCCGGTTATATCGATATTTTTTCGGACTCCCTTGAATATCGATATAACGAGACTTTACTGTCTGTGTGTGTGTGTGTGTGTGTGTATATATATATATATATATATATATATATATATATATATACACACACACACACACACACACACACACACACACACACACACACAGATATATATATATATATATATATACACACACACACACACACACACACACACCTAAACTACCAGTAAGACTTTAGTTTGCTGACGAAGTTTCTTGGATAAGAAGCGAAACGTCCGACACCTTCAAAGAAGTACAGATGATGGCTGAAGAAACCTTTTCATCGACATTAATTCTATGTTGCACAAACTGGTTATAATTTTTGAATTGTGATTAGAATCTTTTTTTATAAAACCTTTTACATTCAAGATGGATCACAGTTAGATTTTAGTTTTTGTAATGTGGATGCAAGGGTATTTTGTCTCTCTGACTGATCTCATACAGCAGAGTTAAAAAAAACAAAGTGTTCTTTAAATGTACATGCTGTGGTGGCCTCAGTATGTGTGAATGAATCAACGGTACCTGTGTGGGCTCAGGTGACGAAGAAGAGCAGCTGGAGCAGATGATGGAGGCGGCGGAGCTTGAAGCGCAGGAAGAAGTACTGCAGTGTTTCCGTTGTGATCTGGGCTTCTGGGACGCATGCTACACAACGGAAACCAACTGCAGCCTCGGGGACCGGTGCTTCACGGGTCGCGGGAAGGCTGGTGCGTTGCGGAGGTGGTCTTGTATGGAAAGCAATTTGAGCATTTCTTCCATATCCTTGACATTAACTCATTTACTGCCATTCCCGATTTTATTCGGGAATTGAAAATAGGATGTGGAGCGCCATTCCCAAATTTGTTCGGGTTTTGGTTTTTCTTATGGGGTGGTGCCGGTAAAGCACTAGTCAGACCTCCGGCTATGTTTTTCCACCGCACGAGGGGGCAGCATTTTCCTTTTGTATAGGCACCACCATTTCCAGCTCAGATAACTCCATACTCATATAACTTAGGAATTAACTCCTTTTTTTCTGATGAAACAACAAAGTCTTAGGTTTGTTACGGTGCATTAAATGTTTTTGTAGTCCTTAAACTCAATATTCTGTGGGTCCTGGAATTTGAGTGAAAATGACAAAAACCCTGGCACTGGAGTGGACACATTTTTGCACATCGTCTGGCAGTGAATGAGTTAAGTTTGAGGACCATGTAATAGTACAATCATTGTCCTTACTTGTAAGACAATTCAGTAGAGGGGTACAATAACTGTTTCTTACAAGTACTGTAGTGTTTTTTTCCCTGCCTTTGACTACTGCTTGACGTTTCTCCGCCCTAGTAATTAACTTTGGCAGAGTAGGAATACAATTGCCGTCTATGTTACCAGCGAGGCAAAATTGTGCAATTGTTGACATCTCTGTGCTACTTGTAGTTATCCTAAAGGTTCATCATACTCTGTAGTGTCACAAGTGGCAAAACTGCAAGCAGTCAGTTGTCAACTAGTGCAGTGTCGCCTTATTCACAAAGTGACATGTAGTTGTCATCATAGTTGTAATATTGTCAAATAACGAAATGTTTCAAATCTATTTCCCCCCCTCAGCCGATGTCCTGGATGTAAAGACACTTGGCTGTGTAAAAGCAGAGGAGTGTAACATCGAGACCACCGTGGAGCTCTTCTCCAACAACACCGTCTTAGTCATGACCAAACACTGCTGTGACACCTCTTTCTGCAATGCTGCATTGCAACAGAAAGCTAACATCATTTTGTGCATTCCTGTAGTATTCCTGATAGTCTGGCACATTACAGGGGTCTCAACACATTGAGAAACCAATGTATATTCAGTCTGTGTGTGCTGCCAATACAAGGGAAAAAAGATTGGATTCGATTCACATGGTGAACATGACAAATCAATTATCGCATCGTTTTTTTTTTGGCATGGCCTGTTGCAAAAATATATATGTATAATAAGAACATTGAGAGACACATTTGTTTTAATTTAATTTAGAACCACTTCATTTAATAAAGCAGCAATGGGAACGTTTACCTTTCAGGGGCCTAACTAAATTGATGACAAATATTGTGATATGACAACCAAACAAAGAGTTTGTATTATATATTGTGAGCATTTGTGAGTAAATTATTATTTTTTAAATACACATATATATTAGAGTTCCTCTTCTGTCTTTACTTTGAAAAGAGTTGCACCGTGGACCAGATCAAATGTTCCCATGAGACTAATATGTCATATTGACTACATTTCCCATTCCTTTACCCTATGATGTCTGATAAAAGTAACTCATTTCAAAACATGATAACAACGTTCAGGAATATTTTATCAAACAAAAACAACGGTAACAATTGTATCATATCAGAATTCATGTCTCGTATTCGGAACCTTATTCGGGGGATGCAGCAGGACGGTTCAGGTATTTTGCAGCTGTCCAGCAGAGGGCAGAACCTCCTCTTTCATGAAACGCTGCACATCCACATTGTCATCCTCCAAGTCCAGGTTCATAAATTTCTCCACCACAGTCCTGTATCTGTCAAGCACACACACACACCTGGATGCCTATTACACACTCTATGATGCTGGTTAACTCATTCACTGCCAGACATGTGCAAAAATGTGTCCACTGTCGCGCCAGGGCTTTTGTCATTGTCACTCGAATTCCAGGACCCAGAAAATATTGAGTTTTAGGACTACATAAAATTCAATGCAGCATAAGAAACATTAGACTAGTAAATTCCTGAATTATATGGGTCTGGGGTTATATGAGCTTGAAATGAGGGTGTCTGTCCAAAATACAATTACATACATACAGTACATATTGATTTAGATAGCGCTTTAACAACAGCCAAAGCTGGAACAAAGCGCTAACATGGAAAAAAAGGGAATGCTGCCCCCTTGTGGAAGTTGAAAACATTGCCAGAGGCTATTGCCAGCGCTTTATCGGTTTATACTAAACAAGAAAAACAAAACCCGGACAAATTCGGGAATGGCCCTCTACGTCATATTTTCAATTCCCGAATAAATTTGTGAATGGCAGTGAATGAGTTCAACAAAGAATTGGGTAAACCTGTTGGCCTGCTCATCTGATGACACGCTGTCAACACGTTTGATGGCTTTTCCTGTTCTGTAGAGCTGAGAAACCTCCATCCCTCTCTGTACAACGTTGGCAGGCAGACCAGCCAGCCTCGCCACATTGGCAGCGTAACTGGATTGGCATATGCCCTCCTTTAATTGGTGAAGAAACACCACCTCATCCCCATCTACTGCTGTCTCAAGCGTCTGAAACACAAACATCATGTCCTTATGAAGTGAACTCAGTAAATGGGTGCTTCAATTGTTTCCAACGTTCTGCAGCACATTATGATGGTTGCATCAAGTCTCTTGCACTCAGATGCTCAAGTCTGCTGTTTAAATATTTCAGTGAGAGTATCTGCCAGTACCAGAAGGGACAGCATGGTGGAAGTGGGTAAGTGGCCCAGCTGCAGCAAACTGTGAAAGTTAGTGGCCAGTAGGATGTGAGGAATGTCTACTGGAGCTTTCATCAGCCAGTGGGAGATGGTCGCAGTCAACAAGGACAAGCCATCCACCTATAAGAGTGAGATTAGCATGAAAACTAAAGTTAAGTTAAAATTATCACACAAAGCCTTGAGTCCTTGACATGGCACATTGTCCAAAAAATTAAAAGTGAGACAGACGTTGGAATATTATTCTTTTTTTCTTTTGGGTGTGTGTCAGAGATGTTCGGTCGGACACTGTGAACGAAGGCTAGAACACAGGAAGACTACACTACATCTTCATGATTTGAATATCACGTCCCTGGACATCCCGAGCACCAACATCCATAAAAGAACAGAACATAGACATTTTAACAGGTTGTCCTTTCCATGAACTGATAGATTTGTAACCTGGCTCATGACCTCTTCATGTGAAGGAGTTTACTAAGTCCTAAATTATGTCCACGGCCAGATCTCCTATACGAAGATGCCAGTTTAACAGGCTGTGTCTGTTCACCTCAGATTGACCTCGGGTTTTCTATGCTTCCATTGTGGGCCTTGTGTTCGGCGGCATGAAACTTTTAAATATGATAACTTCTATTCTGTCTATTCTCTATCAGTGTGTCTAAGAGAAAAGCCCTCCATTCATCAACATAGTGTTATTTTTCCCCATTACTTTAGTCAGGCATACCTTTAACAACAGCATTAAACATGCATGTGTATACAGCTAAAATGGTCAATAAAAAATGTGTAGTCATTTTCATCTGCAAGTATTCAGCTGTTGCCTCGGAGACAGGGAGAGTTGCAAGGGAGAGTTGCAAGATTTAGCACTTCCCAGTAATAAAGCGCCAACGCTCCCATTTGTGTTGCCTTCAAGGCAGAACACATTCTTTCATCCAAAAACTGCCTCCTGTGGTTGTTATTGCAGAAACACAATGTGCTATTAGGACACTAAATGTAAGCTCATTAAAATTTTGTAAATGAATATGTTACAATGCGCGAGGCTTTTTTTCCTGTCGGGATTTCTTTGAATAAATTAAAGATTAAGACGATATACTTGTTCCATTTATTTGCTTAACTGCAGTGTATCAGGCATCTGTTAGCGTTAAGGTGTTTTTACGGCTGATGCCATAATTTATTCGCCAAAAATGCTGATTTTTGAATTCAAGACTTATTTGATACAACAATTTTCAGAAAATATTGAAGTGATTGAATAAAAAAAAGTACAATTACAGTATAATGCTTTGGATTGTGCTTCTGTTTTGTGCGTATTTCTGGGGAAAAAAATCCCTTACAATGCTTTTGGAGGCGCCTTTCACACTGGAAAATGCGGTATTTTATACTGCATTAGGGTGTCAAAGAAGAGCACAATTATACCTAGATGTGTCTTTCTTTCTCATTCTTTGTCCCACAGAGCATACATTTTTATTCAAGTGCATGACGCACCTGGGGATAATTTGGAACAAGACAACTATCATACAAGAGGCCACGGTTTGAGAAAATAAAGTGTCCTTTGGGAAGGGGTATTTAAAAAAAACTTTGCTGAGCAAACTGAGCATTATTGTCCTTAAAAATTCCTAATTATGGCTACTTCTTCTCTAGTATTGCATCTCATTATACTGTGCAAAGGATGTTAAACGTTGCAATTGCTCTGTGACATATCTTGGGTTGGAGTTCTACAATGAATAATAAATGCTGGCTGGCTTTGAGAATTTTGTTTTAATGAGGATTTGTCCCTGTGCATGTAGGCAAATGTGTTCCTGTTCTCCTTACTGTGTTTGTCCCTTTTCCAAACTCATCGATGAGGACTAATGAGTTGCCGGTGCTGCTGTTGAGTATCTGTGACATCTGAAAAATGACAAATAAAACCGTTCATCTGTTGTTGTATTGTGTGGGCGCGTTTGTGGGTGGTGGAAATATTTTGACAGTTGGAGAGTGGGTGCAGTTCAGGTGGATGACAGTCATAATGAATTTTAATATATTTTAAAAAAGTGAATTAGTGTGTGTGACAACCTGATTAAGGTCAATCATAAAGGTGCTGAGGCCCACAGAAACAGATTCTCTGCCTGGCATGCAAGTAAATATTGCGTCCACCAGGCCTATCTCCGCACCCTTGGCTGGAACATCAGAGCCGATGAGAGCCATGAACACAATCAGACCGACCTAGTAAAGACATGTCAACAAATGACGTATGGGAAAGCAATAGTCTATACACCACATGACGAGATTGAGCAGGGGTGGGGGGTGATAACATGAATGCTATTTGCAAAGGTTTGATATGATTTGAGGAACTAGGTTATTTGTAATCACACTTTAAACTAGGTTACAGGATTTGTAATCACACTTTATCTTGTCTTTGTTGTGAAGAAGTTGTTGGACTTGGTGAATCTTAAATCTAGGGCAGTGACAGTGAGGGATATATTACATTAACATGAATACTTCCACTGTGGTATATAACATACAAAATAAAGGCCTCTAAATGCTAAAGAGAGGAACAAAGTCCCGCTTAAGAAAAATGTTTCGAGGCAAAACAGAAGCTGAGTGTTCTCAGGTATCGCAAGTATCTCTTGTTTTGCACAAATGTTTGCCACACAAATATTGACTGTACCTACGACATTACGACTGCATCGGTGTACAAATAAGGGTTACTTGTAGCCAAAGGCATGGCATTCTGGACACACTTGATTAAAACGGGCTCTTTGCATATAACATCAGAGACATTACAGATTATGCAGTTTTATCATGAGTCTTACAATCGATAGATGCACCCTGCATCGCAGCCTCCAAATATAAAACAAACAACATTTTTGTTTTCCAATGTGGACGACATTATTCAGAATTAACAGCATTGTAAGCTAGCGCATTCTCACTGTTGTTGAATTTACTCATCAATACATTCTGTATCGCTCTGGAGCAGAACATGGAATTACCACAGTTAAATTAACTCATTCACTTCCAGACGATGTGCAAAAATGTGTCCACTCCAGTGCCAGGGCTTTTATCATTTTCACTCAAATTCCAGCACCCGTAGAATATTGAGTTTTAGGACTACATCAAGATTCAATACAGCGTATGGGTCTGGAATTATCTGAGCTTGTACAAAAGGCAAATTCTACCCCTTCGTGGAAGGGAAAAAAACATTGCCAGAGGTCTGACCAGCGCTTCAGCGCAAGAAAAACCAAAACTCAAACAAATTTGGTATTGGCGCTCCACATCATATTTTCAATTCTGGAATACATTTGGGAATGGCAGTGAATGAGTTAAAATGAAACTCAAAAATGGGATCCAAAACTAAAAATGACTGGTTTACCTGCTTTAGGTAAATGCTCTTTCCAGATGAGTTGGGCCCAGTGATAATCTTGATTCTACCCCGTGATTCAAGGCACTCAAACGAGTTGGCCACAAAGACAGGAGAGCACTGTTCCAACAGCGGGTGTCTGAAGCGTAAAATACCTGCATCTTTTCACACAGCAATCATTCAAGTCTTGAATTTTTGGTGATTATGTGCCAACCTGCCCTGATCGATCAATATTTCCTTGCGGGTGATTAGCTTGGGTGAGGTGTAGCCGTATTCCTGGGAAGCTTTACTCAATGCCATTAGACAGTCAAGCTCAGCAGCCAGGTCCAGAACCTTCACAGTATAACAAAATCAGGGTTAAGGAACTGTTTTCATACTTAAAACAAAAGCATTGGAATGAATTTCAATTTAGCAACCACTTTACATACATTTTATTTGATAAAGGGCTATTCACAGTTTTTAAGAATTTTATTACAGTGGCTGTAGGTATTTTGCAATGGTGGAATATGAAGGAAACTAGGAAACAATATTCCGAAAACTGCTCATCTCTTTCCATTGGAAATAACAAGTGTTCCTAATGTTGTGGCCAGTGAGCGCACATCATAAGATTAAGACATTCACTGCCATTCCCGAATGTATTCAGGATTTGAAAAGCATAACGTGGTGAGCCATTCCCGAATTTGTTCGGGTTGAGTTTTTTTCTTGCGGGGTGTGCGTTTGAAGCCTCGGTCAAACCTCTGACAATGTTTTTCCCTCCCACGAGAGGGCAAAATTAGCCTTTTGTACAGCCGCCCCCACTTTCAATGCAGATAACTCGACAACCAAGTAATCTCGAAATAACCTTTTTTTCTGATGAAAGAAGAGAGTATAAGGTTTCTTACGCTGCATTGAATGTTTATGTAGTCCTAAAACTCAATATTCTGTGGGTCCTGCAACTTCAGTGAAAACAACAAAAACCTTGGCACTGGAGTGGACACATATTTGCACATTGTCTGGCAGTGAATGGGTTAAAGTAGGAGGTGTGTTTCTAACGTGTCGCTGAGATGCATAACAACCTTATATAAGGCAGCGCTTCTCTGTAGGACGGCATTCTGCAGCTGAGTCATAACTGTTGTCTCCATGTCTGAGGAAAAGCTGGTTTACTATGAGGAGAGCCAGGTTTTGTGTGTTTTGAGTAAACAACCTCTAATGTCGCAGTGCAAATCTCCCAGGAGATCGTCGAGCTCCTTGGTCCTCTGGCTTCGGTAGTTCAGGCGATCCTCTGATAGGAACTAGAACATATCAAACACATGTGAACACAAGCAGTACATACATGAGTGAACATACAATCAAAACAGAAGCGCACAGCTGTGCCATTATTTTGCCAACATGGCATTGAAACAGATGTTACGAATCCCTTCCAAAATATTTTTATTCTCAAGCATTGTTCTCATTTAGGTTGCAGGCGAGCAGAAGCCTATCCCAAAACATGGCTTAGATAAAGTTAGTTAACCAACCATGAACTCAAGCCCCTCTAACTCAAAGTCTTCTTTCTCCACCATGTTAGGCAGCCGCGGGACAGAAAGGAGGAACCCAATCTGGAGGCAGAAGGATGTGTGATTTGAAATACAGTAATCACTCGTTTATCGTTGTTAATCCGAACCGGGACCACCCGCGACAGATGAAAAGCCGCGCTATAGCGAACCATATAGGTATTGGTAAATTTACATGTGTACGAGTGCAAAGAAATATTTGTAAGACCAAATTTAGTGGAACACAGTACAGGACATAAATAAAGAAGCACAGTAAATGTTTGTAGTACAGTACAAAACTAATGCATAAAGTAAACAGTCCACTATCACTACACTATGACTTTTTTACTCAGTGTCATCATTTTCCTCTTCTCTTTTGGGTTCACTGGATGATTTTGACGGCACCGGGCATTTAGGAGCCATTGTCGGGGGGGGGGGGGGGGGGGCATATTAAGTACGAATGAAAATATGAGAATACTACAGTACGTAACCTGAACTAACGCAATGTGAGAACAGGAAGAGGGATAAGCATTCAGGTAGGTTGAATGTCGTCCAGTAGTGTCGTCTCTCGAGCAATCAGCTTCGGCCCGAGTGAGCACGAAAACAAATTGACAGCGCGGCATCACATGAATGTAAAGAAAGACAAGACGATTAATGTACAGTAAGCGAAGTGATGAAAATTTTGTTGACATGAATCGTCGACTCATTGTCAGGTGTGGCTAAATGAAACCGATGTTGTTGGTGACTAAACTAATGTTTTGTTTTGTGCATTTACAGCCCAGTAATGCCTCAAAATGGATGAATAAATAAAAAAATAACAACAGCAAATCTACTGTACTGTAGTGACTTTCACTGCCATTTGCCTTTTTTTTTCAGTATCGAAAAAAAATCTGCGATGCATCAAGGGCCACGATAATCGAACCGCGAAGTAGCAGGGGTTAACTAACTGTATGTCAGGATATTCAGCCTTTTATGGTGCATTTGCTAAGGCAACATCTAGCACTGAATAAAAAAATATTGAAATGAGCAAGTAAAGGAGACCAGAGGAATGTAGATGACACAGCAGGAGGGGATGCTGGGATCCAGGTGTTCCAGCTCTCTTCTCGCAACATCTGTCAGAAAGCCAGATAAGCCCGCCATCTTTCTTTTCTCTGATGGATAAAAGCAACATACAGTTAATTAGACATTCTTAGTTACTCTGCCACTGCTCATGACTATTTCCAATTATTATTATTTTTTAGTTTATTTATCGCTGGCATCTGTGGGAATACTTGAATATCCAAAACAATCCATTTTGAAGGAAAGAAAATGGCAATTTTCTGCAAACAGTAACGATATATACTTTTTGTGACAGATGAGTTTTCGAACAAATATTATAAGGATAGAACATATATATAAGGCACACACAAATGCGTTGGTTTTCTTCAAAAGATGACCCTGCGCCTTATATGCAGGTGCGCCTCACATGTGAAGTAATATTGAGCCACAACAGGTCTGGCAACTATTGTCAGCAGACACCAACTCCATTTCCACCTTATAAAGTGGTGTGCGGTATACATGTATGTGGAAAACGTTTTTCATTCATTGAAAGTACGCCTTATCCTCCGGTGCCCCTTACAGTATATATGGAAAACATGTGAAAATGCACCATTCATTGGGGCTGCACCTTATACTACAGTGCACCTTATACACTGGAAAATACGGTACTTTTGCTCAATAAAGGTTGGAAACACCGAAGGAGATAATACTAAGACCACATGTGGAGCACTCACTTTCATCAATTGCTGGGTCAATGTTTGGTTTGATGGTGAAGCGGTTCTCAGCTACGCTAGCTTCAAAGTCCACCTGTGACAACAACAGGAACCATTAGGTGTGTGTGCGTGTGTTTCAGTGCAACCAAAATTAAGAATTAGCTCATCTGGCACCACACGACTGATGAGTGAGGCGATGTGTTGGAGATCATCACCAAGGCCTTCGCTAATGTCCCGGAAGAGCTGAATAGACTGAGGAAGATGACCTACTGTGTCCCTGATGCAAACTGCGTTGCACACCGTCTAAAAATGACACAATAAGCCCCACACCGGACATTGCTCAACTCTCTCATGAATGAGACATACGAAGTCGTTTTACCTTGTAGAGACTCTGCCAGTCTGTCACTTTAGTATGTGAGAGAGACATTCTGCGCAGAAGTGTCTATAACACACGAAGAGGCTTTTATGACATATTAAAGAAAGGTAAACAATCACAGATGGAGCAATAAAAAGGGTGCTTGTAGTCATAAGTACTGGAATGTTTCTGATGTTACGCAGAGACATCTGCAAAGTGTTCAGGAAATCTGAATTCCGAGGTGATGTGAAGAAACGGATGACTTCTTGTCTCCTGCGCAACACAGCGAGGTCCACCGTTGGTCGTAGGAACCACCGACTGGTGTGGTGGAGGACATTATAGTACTTGTCAGCTTAAACTGTTCCCTAAACTGATTACTGTTTCATTCATTCACTGCCATTCACGAATGTATTCGGACTTGACAATATGACATCGAGGGCCATTCCCAAATTAGTTCAGATTTTGTTTTTTCTTGCTTGGGTGCTGATTAAACGCTGGCCAGCGTTTTTTGCCTTCCAACAGAAGAATTTCCTTTTTTCCCACGTTAGCGCTTTGTTCCAGCATCAGCTGTTGTTAAAGTCCGTTATGTATGTCCTCAGTGACGTGCAGTCAGGGGAGGCTGTGCCTCACCTGTCATCATGGAAATATCAAATGACAAAATAAATTAATCAGTTATATTTATTGAGTGATTTGTACTTCAATGTTCTTTACCATTTAACTTCACCATTTTTTGATTTTTTTTTCAAATTCGCTGAATTTTCACATTTACCGTTCAAATACGAAGTGGAGACGAGCAGTGAGGCACCAGCCGGCTGAGCCTCACCATGGATTGCGCAATGACTATGCTAACTGTGCTGGCTTGTTCTGCAGTGAGACCGCATTGCTGTCCCTCTGCATATCGCTATTAAAGTGTTCAAATGCTTTTAGTACATGAACTAAATTTCTACAGTTTAGCTGGTGTATATAATGTACAGTCACTGTACATTATAAATACTGTACTACAGTGTTTATTTTATTTTTATCAAAACTGTGCATAGTTGAGGCACGCAGTTCTCCTGCCTCATGAAAGGGGGCGCTGGTGATTAGAGATTCTTGTTGCGACTCCTTGGCTGCAGAATAATAGAATTCGTGACAGCAAACTACAGTGAACAGTTAGCAAGTTAAGTGCAACCATCCAGTCATTTTTTTCATGTTGCTTGGCCTTATTTTCAGAATGGTGGATTACATATCTAAATTGAAAGAATTTTCTAAACTGGACTTTCAATCAAAGCAGGAGATAATAATTAAAGGAAGACCAACACCAGACTGTACAGCTCACAAACAGTGAGGGATGAATGTAAATCTCCTGGACAGCTTCTCAGCTTTTTGGCCAAGAAGGATCTCATTGAAACTATTCCAGAAGCAACAAAGTTGTTCCAGCTCATGCTCACTGTTCCAGCTACTACAGCATCAGTGGAGCGCTCATTCTTAGCACAAAAGACTGAAAACATAGTCGGAACAGGACTGATCAAGGACGACTTTTTTCACTGACAGTGATCTCCATTGAGACAGAAAGACTTGGACTTCATTTATAAGTAAAGGTAACACGATAATAACATTTTTTTGTATTCTTTTTTTCGATGCTACAGTTTCTATACAGTATATAAAGAATGCTGACATGCCATTTTAAACAAAACACGTTCACTGTTGCCAATCAAAATGTGAATAAGCTACTCTGTGGAGTTCATATGTTTGTAAATCTGACTGCGATGACGTCAGTGCCTCACCAGCCATGAACCTCACCACACGTCACTGTATGTACTGCATTGTATTTTGGACAACTGCCCTCATTTCAAGTTCATATAACTCCAGACCCATAAAATTTAGGATTTTTTTTTCTGATGAAAGAAGAGAGTCTAAGATTTCTTACACTACATTGAATGTTTATGTAGTCCTAAAACTCAATATTCTGTGGGTCCTGGAATTTCAGTGACAATGACAAAAACACCGGCACTGGAGTGGACAAATTGGTGCACATCATCTGGCAGTGAATGAGTTAATATTTTCAACAATCAATAATTTGTTGTGCATTCAAGTATAGATAGCACAGAGAAAACACGCAACGGCCGAATGCCTTTAAAAAAATAATGTCAGAAATCACTTTAGAGTGTATTTCATGGATTCTTATTTTGCCTATGTGATTGGTGATTCTCACCGCAGCAATTTGGATCCAAACCTGCAACAGCAGCAGTTCAGTATTCCTGCAAGGTACAACAGGAACAAGCAGTGACATTTTAAAACAGAGTAGAATGGAACTGTGTCCTATTGTAAGACTTTGCTTTTCCCATACCATAAAGACTGAATCCTTCTTTTTCACCCGAATGAAGCTTATACACAGATGGATGAAGCTCTGATTTGAAGATCTGCAGAACACTGACATAAGTAGAATACTTCATCAGTGAGCAAACAGGTAGATGTACAGTATCAGTCAGCCACAAACAGTCAATCATTAAAAGTACGTAGGGCACTTGTTTACTTTGTACAACATTCATTTGACAGACTATGTATGCTTCTACCACTGATCACTCTAGCTATGCTCGATACCATTCCTATTGTGTCGCAGTTGTTCCTGAGTGGTACCACTTACATTTAGGAATATCCTTCCATACTTATTTGTTGTGTTTTTTTATTATGATACTAGAGCAGCGTGTCCTACGGAGACAAATTCCTTGTGTGTTCTATACACTTGGCCAATAAAGATGATTCTGATTATACTGCATTGGGTGTAAATCATGTTCAAATGTTAACTGGTTAATGTCTCTATGTGGCCAATAAAGATGATTCTGATTCTACTGCATTGGGTGTAAATCATGTTCAAATGTTAACTGGTTAATGTCTCTATGTGAATCTATTACCTGAGATCATGAATGACAACATATTTTTTTCAGCATGTCAAAAGGGGAGGCACTTATTTTTAACGCAATTACCGTATTTTCCGGTATTTAAGGTGCACCCAAAAGCCTTGATTTTTTCTTCAAAAGATGACCCTGCCCCATATATGCAGGTGCACCTTATATGTGAAGTCATATTGAGCCACAACAGGTCTCATAACTACTGTCAGCAGCCACAGACTCTATTTCCCCCTGTAGAAGTAGTGTGTAACCCCAACCTCTACTGTAGCGCCTTATAATGATGGTGTGTATTTGGAAAACTTATCTATTTTTATATGATATTCGGAAAACTTTTTGTTCATTCATTGAAGGTGCACCTTATAGTCCGATGCACCATATATATGGGAAAAAATGAAAATACACCATTCATTGGGGGGTGCACTATATACTCCGGTGCACCTTATACACCGGACAATACGGCAAATAAAAGTATGTATATATTAAAAGAGTTCACGTGTATTGTGATGATTAGAAAACATAGAAACCAAACAGAATCAGCTTTTAGGCTTATATGGTGGACCGATGTTGGACAACAGAGGCTACTTACCTGTATGCATCCCTGTCAATGTACACCACACCTTTACTGTATTGGGAAATATAATGAACAAGGCATGATATAAAAATTCTATTCTGCGTGTGCGTTGAATGAAGCTTGCCTTACAGTGTGTAGGCATTGAAGTGCAGGATAGGAACTGCAATACTGCTGTCCTCCAGCTCAACTCCCACTCTCCTCCTGTCCAGACATTTTAGAAGAGCCCCAAGTGCTCTCATCTTTGTTCCAGCACCCAATACCCGTATACAAAGACACACACACACACACACACGCAAAATTACATAAATGCTCTAAACATGCCACGTAACAAACTGGTATGTAGGGTTAGCAGCAGGATCACCATAAGGGGTGAATCAAAGGAGATACAGGAGGAGAGATAGGCCATCTTGTCTCTCTCTGAGATGGACGAAGAGAGGAAAGGCAGGTGGGCTGAAAGCAGCCTTGTTTTACCGAGTTCCAGACCTGTCACATGAAAATGCAAATTAAATGTGTACATTTGATGCAAACATACGGCGCACCAAATATGCCATATGTGGGGGGAGAAAGAAAATGTGGAAAGGAAATTGTAATCGTGATTTAACATATATCATGTGTGAAATACTCATTTCTGGCCATTAAATAAGTATACAGACGCTCCCCTACTTACAAACATTCGAGTTACGAACAATGGTACATACGAACATTTTTGCGGGTATGTTGAAAAATGTTCGAACAGAGATGCTGTAAGTTAGATTTTGTATTGCGCGCCTTTTTCCGAGTAGTGCTTCTTTCCGCCGCAAGTACCGACGTGAGGCTCTGTGAGAGCTTTCTCTCTCTCTCTCGAACATATGTAGTATTCTCTCCAGTTATACGTGAACATATCTTTATAGATGAAAAGGTTTCTTCAGCCGTCATGTGTACTTCTTTGAAGGTGTTGGACGTTTCGCTTCTTATCCAAGGAACTTTGTCAGTAAAACTGTAAGTTTGTTGGATAAGAAGTGAAACGTCTGACACCTTCAAAGAAGTACAGAGGACGGCTGAAGAAACCTTTTCATCGATGGACCACTCCAGTACGACTGAGAGCTTACACAGACATATCTTTATAGAGCATATATTTTATTAAATGTTTATTTTTCAGTACAAACCAATCCAGGTTACATACACAAGCCTTAAACTTACTTATATAAACCTTAAACATACTTATATAAGCCTCAAACATACATTCATAACCTTGCCCCCCCATACCTATCTGACCTTCTTCAAATATCTATTCCCTCTTGTTCCCTCAGATCCTCTTCCTCCCTCCACCTCTATGTCCCCCCCCTGCCCATCTCAGCACGATGGGGGACAGAGCTTTCAACTGCTCTGCCCCCAAACTCTGGAACTCACTTCCTTCCAACATTCGTAACATTGATTCTCTTCCCACCTTCAAATCCCATCTCAAAACCCACCTCTTTAAAATTGCATTTTCTGTGTATCTCTATCTCTTGTTTCTATTTGTAATTGTATTTTATTTACTGTATTCTATTTGGAATTGTATTTTATTTATATTATAGTATCTATGCTTTTCAGTGACTGTAAAGTGTCCTTGAGAGCTTTGAAAGGCGCTTAAAATAAAATGTATTATTGTTATTATTATTATTATTCCATACAAAATATAGCACTTAATTAATTTACGAACAAATTCACCTTACAAACGACCGTTTGGAACATATCTCGTTCATAAGTTGGGGAGCGTCTGTGAGTGGTGCACAAAATACAAACAATAAAAATTTTAACATTCATGGCCAGTCAACAAGCATAAAGGTGGAGAACACCGTGTGTTGCAATTTCTACCAAATATATGCTCCATTTAACTACCAAGATGCCCAAGTCATGCAAGGGAATGACGTTAAACGAAAAACATATTGTGGCCATTTTATTTATATAGCTATTTTGTGGCCAATTGCTCTTACTCAGACATCCAAATTGTTTGTGAAAAATGAGAATGAACCAAACTTTATTAAATGTGCATGTTATTTACTGTCACAATATATTGTTTTGAGCACAGGTTAAACCTATTCTGGAGCATAAGTTCGAATTTTGTGAGCATGGTATATAACAACACCATGGCAACCATTAAATTAACAAAAAACATGTTTACATGTCATGTGTAGGTTTCTGTACAAACGTTCTAAAAAATTATAATAACCTGGGTTGTCTTCTTACCAAAGTCAAGATAAGGATATATCACAACCTCTGGTTTGTAGTCTGGGTTTGAACCTGAGAAGAATTGGACAAAAGTCATGTAAGATCTTACAAGTTGGTGCACAACAGCATCTCTTATCCTTTATCACTGTTGCAGGCCGCCAAGGTCAAGCTTCACTGAGCCAAGTTTTGTTGCCTTGACCCAGATACTGCTTGTCTTATAGAACATGAAGACAGAACATGTCCTTAAGCACATTCTCTCTCTGTCTTTCCAAAACCACTTTTTTTTCCGACAGACTCACCAAGTTGGATCAGGAATCGGGTCATACAGCGCTCTTGCTTGGCGCTGGTGATAATCACTTGAGGACAAATCTCCTGGATGACTAAATAGCGATGAGAAATAGGGAAAATTAGCCACCAATGTGTTATATTAACTTTTCTCTCAATTTGACCCCATTCAGGGTCATTCAACATTTAACATCCCGTGTGGAAATACATGTTCATGTTTAATAACTTTTACTAATTCAGCAGGTACAACTCAAATGTATGGTTACCTTGGGTACTCACAATGAAATGCTTGGGTAAATTTGACTCAGAACTGTTTTAGCTGTATACAACTCAACAGACTAAATCACATTAACGTGGGTAAATAGAATAGATATAAAGTCACTAAGTTCATAGGTCAGGTTTCTCGTAATATAAAAACAAGACTAAGATAAATCACGTATTACTCATCAAGTAAGATAAAAACTTTCTCTGATATTAATGTATCATAAGACTTGTACAGGTCAATTGGAGAAACAATGACACATTTTCAAGGTATGGAAAAAAGTAAACAGTAGTGACAATGTGGTTGCACAAGTGTGAATACTTTCTTACCCCTGGGAGTCAGCAGACATTGCCACAATGTAAAATGGCTCTCATCGAGCCCAAATGCATTTAAGCTATTTTGGAAATTCATGAGACGAAAGTTCAGCTTTTCGAGCAGATGTAGAGTGTGTACCTCTGGCCAGCAAGTTTAGTTCGTGGTTATCTGGTGTATCCACCATGTAGTGGATCGACGAGTCTTTGCTGTCATAGAAACAGAGGCCCACTTGGCCCTGTTGTGCCAAAACACTCAATAAAATCTAGGATAAATACATGCGTTCATGTGTGTGGTTAAGCTATGCAATACGTATTTTTATTTCAGGATAATGAAGTAATACTAAACCTCAGATGAGTCTTCCTCGTCCTCTGGCGAATTTAAGATGGCACTGCTTCCTCCTGCTATTTCTCCCATGACAGGTATAAAAATGATTGTGAAGATTTTTGAAAAATGTGATATTATAGAGAAACGTTTTGGTGAGCAGTCCAGATAGGTCAGCCGCTAATTAGAAACATAATCCCGCCAAAAAGTGGACATTGTCTTCCTTGAAAGTTAATTTAGGAGAAAATGTGCATGTGTGTTTTCCATATATGTATTAAAAAAAGGAAGTACATAAAAGCAGCGAAAATTGCTTATTTTGTGGCTGGGAAGTTAAGCTAAGAGCTAACGTCAATTGTCTTGCAGGTTCGACCTCCTTTACGATCGCTCACTTTGTTGTCTTGGCAACTGTGTTCCTACCTGACACGAAAATGATCCAGATCAGTGAAAACGTCTTTTATATTTTTTTCTGAAAGATTTATTTTAACATAAAAAGTACAATGTAAAAAAGGCAAGTACATAGAAACTAATGCATAACTAAAATACTTATTTAGTATAGTTTTGTTTTTTTGATTGTTGCTGTGCTCATGACCATTTTGTGTTTGGGAGCCTTTTACTGAGCATGTCGCTTGTTCTGTAGCCACAAAGGGACATAAGTCTTCTTGTGCCGGTCCCAAGCCCGGATAAATACAGAGGGTTGTGTCAGGAAGGGCATCCGACGTAAAAGCTGGGTCAAAACAAGCATGCGTATCATATCTCTGAAGATGGGGGTTACTGATTCGCTGTGGCGACCCCTTGAAGGGAAAAGCCGAAAGGAAAAGAAGAAGAAGATATATTTATTTATTTAATTGGAGCATGAATGTCAGACCAAACATTACAGAAGAATGGTGGGCAGTGTCCGGAATTCAAATATTGCCCAAGAACATTACTTTCGCTAAAGCAATACACTTTTTTTTTACAAAATTACAAAAATGAGGGGGAATCCTTTCGTTATCTGTGTGAAAGCCATTAACATTTTGACCTCAAAAGGCACACATTCTGAAGTTGTTTTCAGTTGTTCATGATAATCAAAAATGAATCACAGGTTTTATTCATCTATATTTGTGTAGTGTAATTGTAAACCTGTGTTCTACTATGCAGTTTGAACTGGACACTCCACTTAAATACACAATAGAAACCTGTATTTCAGTAATGATTGAATCAAAATTTGCACAGACAATATGTATTACAGTAAAAATTATACAGTACCTCAATAAATCTGAAATCAAATATTTTCGAAAGATTAAACGTCTTGTACTGAAAAGTTAAATACAATTGAACTGTATTGAACAAACATGCTGTGCAAGATTAAAATAAATGTAAGACAAAAGGCACAGTTTGAACATTTAATCAGATATTTTTGTGTGTGTACCGAATAGGAACTGCGTACACCTCGTGGTACTATTATCTAGTGCCCAGGTGTCAAACTTTATACTGAGCACAAAAGTCTGAAAGTAATATGAATTGCTAAACCAGTTTGACAACTTTATATTCCCCGATATCTCAGATTCCATTGAGTTTGTTATAACTTGGGTTTGTTCTTTGTCTTGAGATGTAATTCCACTTCTGGCCAGTATGTGACGGCATTGGATTGGATGGGATGTATGTACCTTTATTCGTCTCGCAGTGGAGAAATTTACATTTCACAGCAGCAACGTTATATGAGAGGAAGGCGAAAGAAAAGAAAGAAGTAGAAAAACAAAATATGCTGGAAAGGCAGCCACTCTCGTGGCGCCATCTTGAAGTAAAAAACAAAAACAAAAAATAGTTATATTTGGCATCGAGGTTGAAAGGAGTGAGAACACAAAAGTTCATTTTTACTGAAAGGATTGGTAAAGAAATTTATTAACTGTCTCAACCCTCATATTTACATATTTTGCACATTAAGAAAAGTACATTTAAAGTGCATTTAAATAACTTGAAAAGTCTATGGGGTGTTTATAGTGGGTGTCTCTGTATTAGGCACATTTTATTTATTTCAGTGGTTGTCTGGAACGTAACCTTTGTGAAAAGCGGGGGTTTACTGTCAATGCGGTAAACTAATGACTGGAACGAAGGTAGCATTGGAGAGCAGGTGGAAGAGGAAGCTTGTCCACTTGATTATGCCTCTTTTGCCCTAAATGATGACGAATGAGGAGTCCACACAAAGCCATCAGGGCCGGCGGATTGCCTGTGAAGAAAAACAGACGTCATTTTATACTTCTTTATTTCTTTGCTAGCTAAAGCACAAAACCAGAATTAAAACACTCACGAGTGGCGCCGTTGAGATATCGGAGTCGTATGCGGGCTCCTCCTCTCACACTGCTCACGGCTGGGAATAGCTCCACACCGCGGGGGAGGTTTTTGAACGCAACACCAAGGAAGTGGCTGTCCACGACAAATCCAAGAGTCCCTGCGTCTGCATCCAAGACCATGACGATGCGTTCAGGAATGGGAAAAGGTGCATCTGGAAAATCCAGACTTGATGGGCTACATTGAGAAAACCGTCGCAGAAAATTCTCAGTAGTTTTGGTGCAATTAATTCTTCTCTTTTCTGGGTATGCTCCACAACTTTGTCTGTCATGCCAGAGTTGATTGCTTTGGAGTTCCCAGCCCCACGACTGGGAGTCTTCCCCTATCAGAACATTGTAACCTGAGGATTGCAGAGGGCAGCTCTGCCTGGAGATGCCTAAGACCGCGTGGCTTCCTCTGTGATTTGGCTTCCACATCACCTCCCATACGTGAAGCCCATCCATCACCCACTTTTCCGCCCTCACCCCGTCGCTGCTCAATTCTACAGGTAAACGTGTCACTTCTTCCTTACAGTCAGACAACAGAAAGTGAGGAGAGCAGTGAACTGAGCTCCAGCGTGAGCGACTGTCTCCAGGAGGAACTGGAGAGGACTTCAAAATGACTTTGAGGCGAGATGATGTTGGGACAGCCAGAGAGAAGAAAACAGAAGATGGGGAAGATGAATTCTCCTGTGTCCTGCAATGCAGCCATGTTGACAGTGAGAGACCCATTGAGATGAACTGCCCTGTTGAATATCACCACAGAAGAAAGTGAGCGATGAACATGGCAAAAAAAGCAAGTTTGTAGACTCCACCAGATATAGATATCCGTATTGTAGTAATTCCTAACACCAATTGTACATACAAGGAGAAGGATTTGCAGTGGTTTGAGAAATACATCAAGAGCTGCAACAATAAACCGACAATTAATAGACTATCAAATTAATCAATAAATATTCATGACAATCATTTAATCTTTAATGTATCTTTTTTGTGTTTGTTTTTTGGTTCTGTGTGCCTTATCTATCGACAGTGCCAAAACCGTAAGTCAATATAATGCAGAATGAAGAAATAAGCATTGAACAAATCATCCATAACTGTCAAGAGCTTACTTGATGAGGTGTTTAATTCCGTTCGTCCGTAGGCTGTCCGGCGCATACATTTTCGCTTGAGTCCGTTTTTATAGCATTCATATCGCACGAATTGTGCGTATGCAGACCACGCCTATTATGTCAACGTGTTCTGACGAACTGTGAGACAGAAACGGCGCCGTCCACCACCCCAAACTCGTCTGACGCCAACCTCATCACAACCACAAGGAGCCAGGGGACCAGACGGCCCTGACTGACTGACAGCTCTCCTTTTTTTGTGAGGGGATTTGTCGTTACGACATACCGTACTTGAACTACCTTTGCCATTTAGAATTATCAGACTAACGCGTTCTGTAATGGACGTAAACAAAAATAGTGAAACACAGAAAGAGTAGCAAACTTGGGCTTTTAATGAATAAGACGAGAAACACGAAATAGAAACCAAAACGGCTCATTTTGGTCTCTCAAGCTGCGCATGCGTATATTTTATTACAGCCCTCAACCTTGACTAGTAGGCTGATTAGCAATTACGAAGCGAGGTGTACACAAACAATTAGATTTGATCCTCATTTTAATCGCCATTCCCATAAATTCAAAGACTTATGGCACGTCTGTGCGAAAGTTTGTTGTTAATATGTGCCGATATATCGTGTGAATAAAACTGAATAAAATGTCCTCCTGATTTTTGTTGTTCTATGCAAATTTCTTTGTCTTTTTCTTTCTTTTCTTTCTGTCACTTCAAAATACTGTAAAACAAGTACCCCATACAATGTGTTCCTTCTTTCTTTATTTATTTCTGTCGCTTCAAAATACGGTTAAACAAGTTATACTCTACAATGTGTTCTTTCTTTCTGTCTTTCTTCCATCCTTCCTGCCTGCCTTTCTTCTGTTTACTTCAAAATAATGTAAAACAAGTTATACTCTACCATTGTTTTCTTTCATTCTTTCCTTTTTTTCTTTCTTCTTCTCTTCCATTTTTCTGCCTATCTGTCTGTCAGTCTGTCTGTCTGTTATATATGTGAGCTATACTGTCATCATAAAATAGGGGTCACGTTGCATCCTTTGACTCCCCGAAAAACTCCAAATGCGATTCCAAATACATGATTCAAGAAGAGCTTGTCACCTCCTTACAAATGTCCCCATTGTGGGACTATTAACTCATTCACTACCATTCACAAATTGATTCGAGAATTGAAAATATGATGGAGAGCGCCATTCCCGAATTTGTTCGGGTTTTGTTTTTTCTTGTTTGGGTGCCGTGGCCTCTGGCAATGTTTTTTTACTTTCCACATTTCCCTTTTTACCATGTTAGTGCTTTGGTCCTGCTTCAGCTGTTGTTAAAGTGCTATATAAGCGAGAGTGGCTGCCTTTCCAGCAGCTCATGTATTTTGTTTTTCTACTTTCATTCCTTTCATCACTTTGCTGCTGTGAAATGTAAATTTCTCCACTGTGAGACTAATAAAGGCATATCCAATCCAATCCAATCCAATAAGCCAATATGTATGTATTGCATTGTATTTTGGACAGCTGGTCTCATTTCAAGATAAGATTTAACTCCAGACCCATATAACTTTGGAGTTAACTCATTTTTTACGATGAAAGAAGAGAGTCTGAGGTTTCTAACGCTGTATTGAATGTTTATTTAAACCTAAAACTCAATATTCTGTTGTCCTGGAATTCGAGTGACAATGACAAAAACCGTGGCACTGGAGTGGACACATCTTTGAACATTGTCTGGCAGTGAATGAGTGAAAGACTTTCTTATCTAAGTAGCCCAACCCCTGATTGATTGGTTAAGGTGAGGGCAGCAGTCATTTGCGGGTCACTTCGGAGTTACAGTTTCCTCTTGAGGGCTGTTATGAATTTGGGGAAACTATTTGATTGTTTCATCCTCTGTACATATTACATACAGAGTGCACAACACATTAATGAATAACTAGTTTTAAAATCTGAAGTCAATAATAATGACTATTATTGTGATTTACATATTTTGGTTCGGACTTTAGCAAGCATCATGGCACTTAAAATGCTTGATTTGCTTCACGGGCCGAATAAAATGATGTGGCGGGCCCAATTTGGATTGGATTGGATTGGATTGGATTGGATTGGATTGGATTGGATTTGCCTTTATTAGTCTCACAGTGGAGAAATTTACATTTCACAGCAGCAAAGTGATGAAAGGAATGAAAGTAGAAAAACAAAATACATGAGCTGCTGGAAAGGCAGCCACTCTCGGGGCGCCGTCTTGAAGTCAAAATAACAAAAAAAAAAAACTAAATAACAAATAATATGACAGCATAGAGACAATATGACAATCCAAAGACACATAGAGACAGTCAAAATAACAAAAAAAAAACTAAATAACAAATAATATGACAGCATAGAGACAATATGACAATCCAAAGACACATAGAGACATTCATTCTTCAGGACTTGCTGTACCCTCTTTGTGATGACATGAAGCAGTTCTAGATGAAAGAGGAGAGGATCAAAGCGTCTTTCCACCAGTGGATCAGGGACATCATGGTGGAATGTGCACGTCGACTACAAGCTAAATGTTGAAAGCAAACATGCAGCTGTAGCATCCATTGACGAAAAGAGATTGTCTCACATATCCTGTTCCACATAAATCTGCTTCAATTCCAAGCCGCAACAGTTCCACATACGCATCGGCGCTCTGCCCCCGGCCCTTGACTTTGACACCTGTGGATTAGGGGGTATGTCCCAGTGCTTCTTATCATATAATACAACATTATCTTTCTGTGCTAAAATGCTGTATGCACAAGTGTCTTGCAGAGTTGTACACTCTCTTTAATGCCATTCAAATCTGTGTTCAGAATATCTGCAACTTTCTGTGCCGTCTTTGTGTAGCCGGTAACATTTCCACGCGTGCTGTTGTATTAGAGATAAAGCATCTTGTTATAGTAGGTTTCCTCTACAACAGATACATCATGACCATCGCTGGAGCTCCCCTGGCATTGCAGCATACCATGCAAAAAATGGGTATCTGTAACACAAACCCAAATCACTGCCATTAAATAAAATAAAAATGAAAATAATCACCAGTCAAATGCCATTGACAATCACGTAAATCTCTGACTTACTATTAAAAAATATTACATTTGTCAAAATAAACATTGATTCATGTACACTCATTGAGATGGTTCCACATTTTTAAAACAATTTCTTCATTTTCATGTAAAAAGAAATACAGTACAGTGATACCTTGACTTACGAACTTAATTGGTTCCCAGACAGAGTGTGTAAGGCGAAAATTGTGTATCCCAAAAATTAATTTCCCTTAGGAAACCATCAAAATGAGAATAATCCGTTCCCGCGTCCCCATAAAACATAATTTTCTACGTTCTAATTTTCTAAGCCTTAAAACTACACAAAATGTACCTTATTTTATGTATAATAAATGTTCTATGGGATTATAATTAAAGAAATAAACTGTACTGTATAATAAAGTCGTTTTATTTACCTTTGTGATGGTCGCTGATGGCTTGATGGAATGGAGTGTCCGGTTTCATCAGCATTAAACACTTGATGAGGAACGTAACCTTCTTCTTTCACCATCTTGGAGAATGATCCCTTGTAGGTGCTTTCTCTGTGATAATTGTATCTAGTTCCTCATCAATTGTGTTCTGTTTAGCTGGGTTGATAGCTTTTTGCATCAACTGTACAGATGGCTTGTGCGGGTTGTTTGTGGAGCCTGATTGATGGGATATTTTAACTTTGCAGTCTACACTCTGCCTTTGAACTATCATCAAAGTTGAAACTCTCTGTCGTCTGCCTGTCTCTTTAATGTTTAACACCCCCCCCCCCCACTCACTGCTGCATTTTTGACCAATCACATGGCTTTAACCGAAGATGGGGGGCGGGGAATAGAGGACAAAAACAGTCGGCTGCCATTTTGTTGTCAGAAGAACGGGCACGTTCGCGAACGACACGTCACTCATTGAGGCAGCTCTGTGTACGAAAAAAGTTTGTATGCCAAGGTAAAGTTCGTATGCCACGGTAAAATTCATAAATGTAACGTTCGTAAACCGAAAAGTTCGTATGCCAAGGGGTTCGTAAACCGAGGTATCACTGTACTTGCAATGTTTCTACAATCAAGAATAGTTTAGATGAAATTGTCATTATTCGCCTTTTATTTCATGTTTGTTTATTATTAAAGTTTGTGTTTGCTGACGAGTGTTGAAGCAATGCTGACGCCCCTCTAGTCCGAAAACACACAATTTTCGATCTTTGATTGTAAATTTATTCACCTGCATGGCAAAACACAAGACAAAGAAAAAGAGTTGAGAGCGTATACATAGCGACAACACGGGGAAAAAAAACCAAAGTGAAGCAACAACAGCTGAAAGTTCAGTTTAAGGCATGGCAATTCAGTGATTGATTCATACTGACACTTGTCATGTTTTTATAATCTGGTTTGCCTTTTCTCCAAATACTGAAGCGCTCTACACAAAAAAAAGAAAATACCACCACAATTGTTGCCGACTAGCTAGCTACAAGAAACTGCAAATATGTAATTCATCTATAACTGGCACCAATATTGTCCTTGGTTGCCATGGCAACAAAAATTGAATTTATTTGATCTTGTTTTGTAAAAGTGTTTAACGTTTCTATGTGAACCTTCATATGTATGTTTTTCTTAAAGTCGTCTTCTGTTTTTGTTTCATTCTGTTTACAAGGCATGCTGCAAGGTGCAGGTAGATTTCTGACCCTGGTAACAAATGATGGCTGAAATGTGATTGGTTAAATGCTTAAAAAACAAAAACACGTCTGGAAGCTACACAACAAGGGAAAAGCAATGAAAGGAAATTGAAAGACAATTTGGAATTATTTAATAAAAAAAATCATGGACAAAATACACATTAGTCTGTGATTCAGATATTTTTAGGCCAGCAGAGAAGGCCTTGCGGGCCCTGACGGCCCACGACTGCCAAAACCGTAATGAATTCAGAAAGGCAAATGGCAGAGTTGAAGACTTGAACTCAGTAATGATCATGTAGAAAGAGGAACAGGATGTCGATGGCTATCCTTGCTGCCTGATCGATTCATTTTTGACGCAACAAAAACATGACAAGCATGGAACCTAATAAATATTTAAAGGACAACCGACAGTTTTTTGTTTCCTAACTGACATCAGAAAAACGTTTTATAGTATCTAAAATACCCAAAACACGCAGACTTATATTTTTAGTCAAATGCCAAACACCAATACAAATGAGTTAAAGTCTCCCAAAACTACTTCAAAATGACTTCGGAGATGCAGTTTCAGAAGGTTCCACCCCCTTGTTAATGACGACATGCCAGGACGTCTTGCCTTGCTCTAGAATCAAAACAAATGCTCTCCAACTGCTCGTCAACGAGATGCGTGCCCTGCGAACCGAAATCCAGGAACACACCACACAGCGCGGACGCCGACCTGTTCTGGTACCACCAATATTGGGGCGACCGGGCCAAACGAGGCCGCGAGCCGTGCAAGAAGTTGGGAAACGAGTCCACGCCACGATCAAGCTGTGCGAGACATCTGCGTGTCATCTTCCCTGGGAGATTTGACAACGAATTTACTTTCGACTACCATTCTACAAATAAAGAAATTTGACAATGAACCTACTTTCGACCACCATTCTACAAATAAAGAGAACCATCAAACTCTTTAACGCCTCGTACTGATGTCACAAACGTTTATTGTCGAACACCTGGAACACCTTGTAAACCGCAAGTAGACAAACTTTAATGACGTAGACTTTATCGTTCCCTTTTTCTAGCGACCTCTCGCAATTTGTCTCGCTCTGTCTCTCAAGCAAATTCTCTGACATGACACGAAACCGGAAGTACTTATCATTTCCTTTGTTCCCAGTCAGGTTTAGTTCCTTATGTTGTCATCAGTGATCAGTCAGCTATGTATGTCTCATGATCATATGATATATGCACATTAATCAGTCATTATTATTATTGATTTGTCATGTCTTTCCATTCTAATTAACCTTGAATTTTTTAAATTCGCATTTTCACACTTGATGAATGTACATTCACCGGTTGGCTACAGTGGCTACGCTGTGATTGCCACGTGAGCCATCTTGCTCTTGCAATCGCTTTTCTGTCCAGCATTTAGTCTGCAAATCGTATAGTTTCATGCTTAGTACTAACATTCTACTCACTGTATTAAGTACAGTCATGTATTATAATACTGTACTACAGTGTTATTAGTTTACAACTGTTCATTTGGCACGCATGATCCTGTCAAAGGGCTGTGCATTGGCTAGATTTTGCTCTTGTGCAGATTATGAGATCTGTCAGCATATAGTGTTCAGAATGCAACTAGACATTAGTTCAGTGCACATTCATTGGCTGAGACTTTACAATAATGTGAACATGTTCTAAATGACATGTTCTCATCATGAAAGGGGTTATTAAATACGAAGACCACAGCTGTCAAATGTCTAAAATCAGGAGATAAATTAAAGCCCACTATTTCAGTCATCAGATTTAGAATCTGAAACTTCCAGCACAATTGTCCAGCTATCGCTCATAGCTTACTACAGCATCGGAGCTCATTTACAAAAATAAACAACGAAAGGACTGATCACTAGCACAGACTTTTCATCTGACATGACTGATAAAGAGACTTGGACATTTATAAGTAAGTTCACATTAGATTATTTATTCTTTTGATGCAATTTATAAGTATATACAAGAATGCTACATGATTCTAACAAACTAAGTTCACTTTCATCAAATGTGAAAGCTACTTTAGCACATATGTGAAATTGAAACTCTGTCCTGCATGATTCATCTAGACAGATGACTGCTATTTACTGGCAACTCTCATCAATCATTAACTCCACGTAATTATGTCTTCAGAATAAGAACTCAGACTCATAATTTATTTCACTAAAATTCAGGTCCTAAGATAATTTATGTTCTGAATGGAAAGTGCCAATGTTTGGAAATGATCTACACATGACAGTGAAAGCTATATAACATCAATATTTGTTGTCATGTCAGTAATAGCAGATCACAAGCATAATCATGATCAGTGATGATTTTAGCAAAGAAAGATCAGAAGATTATTAATAATATATGTTATGTAGTCTATCATATGTCATGTGAGGTTCACGAGCAATTGCATCTACAAAGCTAGATCAGATCGACAGAGGTACAAGACAGGACATTAAACGGTAGACTGATATGATGAATTTGTTCATCCTATTATCAAGATGTCATTACTATTTGCTACAAACGAAGACTAATCTGACTTGAACTAGCATTGAACACTTGATGTATCATCATAGAAACTAGATCACTGTTGAGTCACCTAAGTATGCATATCATAGAGCACTGTAATTGTACAGACAGTCATATCAGCAGTAACATCATGACATATTACAGTATCATCGCTATGTGTCACATCATTGTCACATTTTACATAGTGACTCTTCACTGCTTTACACAGATACACTCATATTGCTAGACTATTTATGTTATTGATCACTAGATCATCGAGTACACCTTATTGTGTCACATCTTGCCAATATAGATGCATCATAAATGGGAATTCTTATGTGTCATGCATTTAGTATGAATCTTAATGCACGTGATATCGTCAATATGTTGATGCATGTTCATTGTCAATAGTGATTAATTCATCTAGATTGGTTAACTGTTAATTTGAATGTATCTATACATGAATCTTTGATCTGGCAATATTAATGATATAGCATGATTTAAGAATGTTTTGGATCGTTATTTGCCTAATTTAATACGTATGTCTATCCAAGTGCAATTATTTAATTCAAATGATGCCACAATATGATGCAGATTACCTCTATGTGATCAACTAGACAAAGGTCCTACATGTAGCCTTAACATGATCTGATCTGGAAATCCTATTTGAGACACTATTTTTCTCATAAGTCATTGAATGCACCTATATATGACGAAACTATTTCGTATTGAAGTCATCTATGTCTGCCTAATGATTGGAAACTTTCTAAATGAATACATCATGTCATATATTAGATGCACTATATGTGAGAAGTAATGAACCATAACAGTTGCATAAATGTACACTCAGAGTTAAATCAGTGCTACTTAACCGGCAATCACATAGTACTAATTACAAATAGTTTAGTTTATGATTTGACATGTGTAAAATGCTATTACTGAACAACGCAATGTACCTTATGTGATGCATATGTGGACGAAATGAGGTACACTCATCTCTTGATCCTTGTCGTACACTTTACTGATGCGAAATTCATATTGTAATAACAGCACGTTCAATCTCGATTGCGTGAATGAAGCTGCTCACATGCTTGGCATAAGATGACGATACTGAACTGCACAACCAACTCACTGTACTCATGTATCACATGTCTGTCAAATGACCATAGATGGCATAGTAGCACAACTGAGCCCATCAGATATCAAAATAGACAGGTAGCGCAAATTCCCTAATGTTACATAGCTAATGCAGAATAATGTAGCGATGATAGACGCTGTCCAGTCAATCATTAATGTGAATAAAGGCAGCATACTGGATGGTAAAGAAGCATTGTAAATCGTTAGAGTTGACTGATAACATAAACACGCCATTAATTCATTCAATAAGATAACATGCCACAAATATGCAATTGGGAATAAATGTGAGAAGAACATTGGATGTGATAATGTAATCAGTGTACATATATCATGTAGTGACATTCTTCCAGATAGTCTACTAACCCGCGAAGCTTCAACGCATTCGTGAGCTGTAATATTCGAACATGTGTAGTTAATTTGAATGAATGAGTTTTTCTCGTATTGTGTCTTTTTGAAGCGTGGGATTTCGCTTCATCCAGGAATGTCGTAAACTTATTTCTGGATAGAATTGAGTCAGTCATGTGAAAGTAATAAGAGGATCTGCTGAGACCATTTTCTCGAGTGGCATCGTTAGCTACGACTATCTAACATACATATTGTACAAACATATAGTTAAAGTATAAATTAGATTATATTTAGACAACCTTCATACAATACAGTAGTAACTTGCATAACCTGACTTTTAACATGACTACTTTACGACCATTACCACACATGCTATTAGTCTGACCATCCTTCATTACACCATTATGTATTCTCAAATCATCCTAACATACTCTAAGTCAAACAATTTCTATTCACCCATTACACTTTAATGCTTTCAACTTTCCTCTTGTCCCAACTCTGTCTACTCTTACCTGTTCAAATTGAATTCACTTCACCTTCAAACTCTACACTCTAGAACCTTTCTAAATGCTCCCTTCTATGCTCACTCAATATTTGATATTGATTATTTATAATCTATTCTTTTAGACAATACCTAATTCGTTAATTACCTATCTATTGATTAATTCATTAATATAAGTTCATCATGCAGTAGCTTGAACAGCCTAAAAACTGTTTATTGATTTTCATTGATCATCATATACTAATTACACTAAGATTATTCATCTCAAATCAGTTAACTATCTGTTTACCAGTTATTCTATGCATCAACTTAAATGTGCCTAGCTATGCACAACACTAAAATAAACGATTGAATACCATATCTATTAATAAATGATTAGAACATTATTTACAATACATAATTCATTTTGAGATATTAATTCAGTGGAATCTTTATGAGCAATAAAATTGAAATTATTAAAACTTGTCATTATGTCAGTTATTATGTACGAACATGTTTCGAAATGATACAACTTATGTAATTCATTAGATGCAATGTTGAAAGGTTAAAACATGATTAATTGATTTATAGCATGTATTCGACTGCATTATTACAAATAATGTAATATAGATCTTCAAGTTTACAAAAGATATACTTAATTTTACACATTACCTCTGGATAAGTTACAACTGAGAGTTTGATCTGTATCGATTGAAATACACAAATGAAATTTATCAGTGTGCACAAGTTCTAATTCTTGAAAGTTTGTTCTAGACCCAAACGGAGTTATAGCAATTTTGCATGCAACACTGTTAGTCTCTTGACTAAAGTCGAAACTATGCCTAAAAGTACATTGTGCCAGCTTGAATTATTATTGAGCCTTGCCATTCGGTCAGACTCATGGTAAATGTACTCCTGAAACTTATAGTGCATAATAATTACAATGTATAATTTCTGTACTGGTACCATTATGCTTCACCAATGTTAATTTACACAGCTACAGCTATCAATGAAACTGTAAATTACAAGCATTTAACCGTATGATAATCAGTTAGGTTACATAACGTATAATTACTGTAAACTCTAATGATAATAGGTATTCACTCAAGTGTATAACTCGAATTTGACACATGTCAATATTAAATCCAACGTACTAAATTTCATGGTAAGATTCTACTATAAGTCAAGCAAGCAGTTCCTAAATAAAGCTTTACCTCCCAAATAAGACTAAACTTCTTATCATTAAGATGTCTAAGACTTGATACTCTTCCAACTTGAATATCATGACAATTCACCAGTATGGATAGAAGTTCATACGTAGTTATCAATGTGTTCCATTACTAGTAAAATTCTTTGATATAAGCTGCTCATGTAAGCAATAGCAAAGATTTGACATTTATATGAGAGAATTATCAGTAGTTTCGTACTTGTGACAGAAGTGTCTTCTCCGATTGTACATCTAGTGTAGACTGCATTATGACAAGTAGTTTATATTATAGAAATTCATTCAAGTCGTATAGACATGATGTATAACTATGCAATGAATTTTTCGGAATTAATTCTACCTCAAGTGACGTGTTTTCTGTTTATAATAAAGAGCTCACTATACCCGTGGCTATAATGATTAAATATAAAGGACTTTTGTAAGTTGTCATCCAGTTAACTAATGAAAATATGCTGAAACAATGTGTTTCCTCTCAATTAGAGAAATGTGCACTGTCTATTTCATAATTAAAAGATCAATGTAGAAAAATGAATTAGTTTAAGCAAAGTAACGTAATTAGTTAGCATGTTGTTGCATTATGTCATTTTTGACTTCTAGGATGTCATAGCCAAAGATTCATATTGTAAAAGTCTAGGGAAAGATGTCTAAGAATTTAAGTTCAATAGAGTCATTAGCTGTCACATTAATGTACTTTGTCTAGCAACTTGATTCGTATACTATTGTGACTCTTGATGTTGATAATTCATGAACATTAAGATTGTAAAAGCAATTACTTAGCAAACTGTGCATAACAATAGTTACGTAAGATTTGGCATTCTAATCGAATTGTGCAGTAGCTCATGACAATTTGTGTTTCACATTACTCATCAATGATCTTGTTATGTGCACAACCTTAGACTTGTGCCGTCAAGCCGGATTATACAATGGTGCAGAATGTCCGACATTCAGTATGTCAGAATCAAATGATTCGTAATATGTTATGAAATGATCTGTGTTCTATAGCAACCGTTTGAAGGACAAATCCAGAAAGTAAGAATCAGAACTATATTTAGTAAAGCATGAATCCAAATTACAGAAATTGGCATGCATTGAATTCAAATATTCTATTATAGAAAAAATGTACATCAAAGAGATTCTCTTTGTATGTTTTAAAACATGCATAACATATGTGAATAATCTGACACTTGGAATTTACACTTATAGATAACTATGATTACAGGTAGCTTCTTATTTGGTCTGAATATATCAGTTATTATCTATCATGTCTATGAATCTAAATACAATGATTCTGAAACATGACATTTATAATTACCATTATGACAGATTAATATTTTAAGCTTAATAAATTATGTAAGACCTAGATAACATCTATAGATATTTAGATGTACCTGATAAATTACTAACAAGTTGAATTAGTTTGCAGAATACAGGCAGTTGTAAAGTATTGAAATGCGTAAAATTGAAAGTCACAGTCTATACATTAGCATCAGATTTGTATGTGATACCGATATACATCTAGCATTGCATTGAGGTGTAAACGTGGATCAAAGTTTGCTAATTAGAAATGTTGCTAACAATTCTGATAGTCAACTCATTGATTTATTTGATTATGATTTTTAATGGAATAATGTCACTTGAAGTCATGATATGTTTCATGATGAGGCATTGATATAAATCATGAAGAATTTATCCGATATTAAAGAGTTAGCAGAAAATTAATAAAGAATAAAACAAAGACATTGGAGGAGACATGCTGGAAAGTGCATGACAACATTGTCAAGTTTATGACCAAATATGACAATATGTTAAGTATAGTACAAGAAGTCATTCGAAATTGAATACAGTTGTATTGAATTTTATTAATTTCAACCCTAGTTTCACTATGTTTGAACACATTAAAAACATCTATAGTGCATGTTACAAAATTGGAAATTAGGGTTACTGTAACTCAGTATCACTGTAGTCATATTGGAGTGTCTGGAAGCTACTTTACCTGGAGTGTTACTGTCAATGCGCGTCACAAACATAGACGTGCGGAATGAAGTGTAGGAAATGCAGATTAACTCGAGTTTCCCTATTGATGCCTTTCTAGTGCATCAACACATAAAGCACATGCCGAGGACCTGCGTTACTTCGTCTGTGATAGCACCATCAAACATATACTACATCTAATAGTTGCCGTAGAGAACCAGTGAAGCTGTCCTCTGATCGATTATGTCCCCGAATCTCACATCCATGATAGATCCATCGCAGTTTGAAGCGCAATGACGAGTAAACTGCCAGATTGTTCTAAGTAGCTGCGATAGTGAGATGGTCATGTGATAGCTCCTAGACTTGTGCTTGAGCAGTGAAGCAAAAGTTTGGCAGTATATTGACAGATAAGTCAATCCATAGAAGATGGTGCAAATGCATGTCTGCCTGAGTCTGACTGGCAGTTCCATTGACTTGGAGCTTCAACTCCCAATGAGAATATCACTATGGATCGAGCGTAGTTGCAAGAGCTGACCACGTTCCTAGTATGTACGATTCCTAGAATTGTCATCATGACTCGTAAGCCTCACTTTTCAGCTGACTCCGCATTACACGTATCAATCTAGCAATTTCACAACTTGAAATCTAGTAATGAATGATGATCTGAGTCTGAATAGCCTTTCAGAGACATAGTACTGTCAATAAGATGAATTAAGCAAAATATTGCAAGAGTGAAACAAAGAGTAGATGAACGTAAGATTAGCATGATTCGATGAGACATTGAATGAGTCCTTGTCTTACGAATGTGAGTTGACCACTGTAAATGAATGCACATGAATAGCCATTCAACTGACATAAGTACGTTCGATGCAACATCAACAAGGATGCTGTTTGAAACGGCTGTCACGATTAACCTATTGTAAATCCTAATACAATAATAAAGAAATATGATGGTAAAATCATGCGTTGAATATCGGTCAACGCTTTCTAATGTCGCAAAGTAAGTGGCAAAATGACTTACTAATCGTATTAGACAGAATCGAATGCAGAAATGGCATTGTCTCAGACAGCTTAGCGTTCTGGAATGTAAGCTACGCGACATCGAATGCTGAGCATCATCAACATAATATCCAGTTGGCGCAGCTATTACCTATTCATTGTAGTGTTGCTCATATACTTACTTCGTGATACAGAAATTCTCTGATTGTTACACTCAATATCGAATGAGCTCTCTTTACAGAACGATGAACGACGATGACCGAACGTCAGTCTCTCTCTTGCATATTGTCTACGACCTCTTCAATATGTCAATTATACAATGTGTCATACTTAAGTTCTATTCGAGTAATGTTCCAATACCTTGACTTACTGCAATGTTGAAACAGAAACGTTCATTTTCATGTCAGCAAATGTGTGAATACTGATACTGCTATTGACTGTGCATGCAATTTCATGACAACTTTGATATCGTCAATGCCAAGATCTGTAAATCAAGCTATATGGTCATCAAATTGTTGTATCATTGCTGCTCATTGATGGAAAATCAATGATCCTGAATATCATGATTCAATGATAACTTTCTGTTTAAAATCTTGTGATCATTTCATAGTATAATACTAATAATTACCTAATTTAGTTTACCATTCAGATTTTTGCTGGTTTTGTTTTCATCATGTTCTCTACTGTCCAGTCCCTCTGTATCTTTCTACTGTCTCAAATATATACAATATATCATCTTGTTCTTTACTTCATGTCATTCTATACTTTCAATTGTCTCCTTTGCCTCTGTGATCTGTTATTCACTACTATCAATTATCAGTAAATGTAAATGATGTTCTCCATTCAATTGGTTTTCTTTTCAAGAGATTCTCCTACCATTGTCATGTCATGTGCATCTGTCCCATTTACTATGTGGTCGTTATTGATACTTCAGTTCCATGTTGTGGTTGTACCTTTGCAAGTCTCTTTACGTAATGAGAGTCTCAGGCTTAACCTGTTACAAGCTACAACCATTGCTGGAAATCTAAATCACTGCCTCGACATGGATTCTTGAATTAAAATATAAAGATATTCTGATCTGTGACTGATATTTTAGGAGTTCCGAATTGGACGTCAACAATTTGATGTATCATTTTCTGACTATGACTTGTCTATTCAAATATACAAGATGCATTGACTTATAACGAAGTAACTACAATTAGATCGATGACATTTTGGTTTCAACTTAGTCAGCATTTAATATATATGCTTGAATTGACATACTGATTGGGATAGGAGTTATTGAGCACATTGATTGATGATTCATTTCTTTATGCTCACTAGAATTGGAATACTTTGGACATGCGCTGGTGTACTTTCGAGTATGAAATTAAAATTGATCTGAGACATATTGGCTACTGAATGCAACATGCATTAACAATGCAAAAACTTGATCTAGTCTAGTCATATATGCTTGCATTGAAATATGATTAAACTAATGATCATGCATAATATGCTGATCATCAGCGATCTGCACGTGGAGGACAATTTGACTTGTCTGAGCTGCAATGTAGTAAGACACAGTTGATAATTACTATCATAGGTCAAACGTCTTTGACTGTATAGGACACAATTAAAAACTTGCACTGACTTGACAGCTTAGGAATGAATCAAGTATGAGAGCATAACAATGAATTGCTACATCCTTTACATCATACATAGCAATTCCAACCGTAACGAAGTAACTATTCTGTAAGGACTATGCCAGTCATATAATGACATCACGTTAGCATAAGTCCCGACTTCAAGCTCGATCCATTGATCTGAGCGTATCAAGATGTGGCAGATGTCAATCTTAATGTCATTGGAGATCATAGCACTGTATGTCAATCATTACAAAATGTTCAGATGATAACTGAGACTTGACTAATTCGCGTGTTTCTGTAGCACTTGTCGTGTTTTCCAAGATAGGTTCTTTCCTTTCTTTATCCATTCTGCTCTATGTTCCTAAAACCCCCACCTCACAGGAGCAGAGAAGCGGCTACAGCTAACTCCTGTGGCGGCCGTCTCCGTCCACCTATTGGCCAGCGATGGGCTGGAGCTGCAGGTGAATGAGCCAATCACAGTGTCCGTTCCCCTGCCTGCAGACACTGGCCTGAAGGAAAATGATCACGTCTCCGCTTGGAGATTTGACCCACGTTCCGGTACGTCCTGACAGAAACACACACACACACACACACACACACACACACACACACACACACACACACACACACACACACACACACACACACACACACACGGACGCTTTCTGCTGTTCCAAGCACGAGGTCGGATGTCTTGTATGGATTTTTTTCAAAAATAAATATCTGCATCCTCCCTGAAAGCATTACAGTGCAGCCATATTCATTTTAATTACTGTTAAGGCTGTCTCAGTCAGTCAACTGGAAAAGCAGGAAAATTCAAATCACGTGCTTGCACAGTGTGGCGGTGAGGTGGGGAAATGAATTAGTGTATTCAGAAGGTTATCAAGAAATAACTACTGTAAACGCTCTGACATCAAGTCATTTCAATATACTCCTTTGTGTTTACATCAGTTTTTTTTGGATTAGTGTGATAAATTCATTTTTGCTTTTGAAATGCTTAAGAGGCCAAAGCATAACATACGCGAGAGTGGCTGCCTTTCTAACAGCTCTTGTATTTAGTTTTTCTCCTTCCTTTATTCCTTTCATCTTCTTTTCATAACTTTGCTGCTCTGTAAATTTCTCCAATGCGAGACTAATAAAGGTAAATCCAATCTAATCCAATACCAATTTCTCCTTTATAGTCATTGAATTATTTTATTTTCTCAAAGGAAAGTACCTTGTTAAGGAGCAAAATAATGACTCCACACGTGAGTTTTCAACAGTGCCTTTCAGTGTGACACACCTGCACATGCTGGTTAGAGTCAATGATGACATCACGTTTTGAGTCAAAAATGTCTGCAATGCTCAGCCTAAGCTTGAAAACACAACAGCGCACCACAGATCTTGTTACAGAATATTATAATCTAGAAAGGATGTTGCTTGCATACTATGGATCGGTGTTTGCATAGTGCACCTTAGCAAATACGGCTGGCTGAGGCCGGGGCATTTATTTACTCAACTGCAGATGGAGAGAGGGGGAGTCATTTGTTGTGGGAGGCTTTTATTGATACAATTAATGTCAAGTGAAATGTCATTGAAAACAAAACAAAAAGGGCAGGTGCGGTGACATTCAGGAAAAAATACAAGCATAATAATAATAATAATAATAGATGGCGAGGCTTGGAATTGAAGCGGATTTACGTGGGGCAGAGATGTGAAACAATCTCTTTCGTCAATAGATGCTACAGCTTCATGTTTGCTTTCAACATTTAGCTTGTAGTGGACATGCACATTCCACCATGACGTCCCTGATCCACTGGTGAAAAGAATGCTTTGATCCTTTATTTTTTCATCGAGAACTTCTTCCTACAGCAAATAGGGTGCTGAAAGTGCTTAAGATTGAATGACTGTCTGTGTCTTTTGTGTTGTCACATTATTTGTCACATATATGTCACATTTTTTGTTGTTGTTTTGACTTCAAGATGGCGCCGCGACAGTGGCTGCCTTTACAGCAACTCCTGTATTTTGTTTTTCTACTTCTTTCTTTCCTTCGCCATTCATTTCCTAACTTTGCTGCTGGGAAATGTAAATTTCTCCACTGCGAGACTAATAAAGGCTAATCCACTACTACTACTACTACTACTACTACTACTACTACTACTAATGATTATAATATTATTAATAATAATAATAGTAATAATAATAATAATAATTTAAGCAGACTAGGTGGAACAAAAATGGCATGTCGCTACCCAACCCATAAACATGGATGGCGACAACGCTAATCTCGTCCCCTAAAATAGTCAGGATAACAGGTGTCTGTTTAATAATGTGAAGGCAATACATTGCAAACTTTAATTTAACCAAGGGTCCATTTACAGCCATGTCTGATGCTGTTTTGGTCAGTAAATTGGTTCAAAGGCACTCAGCGGGCATGAATATAAAAACATCATGTCCATGGGTGAACAATAGTGTCTGGTAACAGAGAAAATTCCCGCTACGAGTCGAATTTTCCCTGAATAGGTAATGAGAAGCATCTGCATCTCAAATTCTTGCTCTGGGGTTAAAGCATAAAAAGCCTAATAAATGCTCATTAGGTCATTCATATCTCAAGGCACCTACGTGTGATACAGTTTCAAACATTTTGTCGGGAAATTATAGATACATGTATTAGTTAGATGTATTAGTTTTTGATTCTTTCCCCCTGATGATCTTGTGGCTTTTACTTTTCAAGGTCCAACGCATCAAAGGGCACTTTGTTAGAATGGCAAAGAACAAACACATGCACGTTTGTAGCCTACGCACATGCTTGCAGTATTTCCACAACACAAGCCATCCCAAGACCCCTTCTGTGGGCTACATCTCTCGTTACCTAGCAACCGTGGGAAGTAAATAACAAAACAAGAGTCACTTGACACCTGATTGAGTTTCGCCGAGCAACTATGCGCTCATTTGTGGTAATGCATCGGTTGAAATGAAGACATCAAGGAAACACGTGTTTTTGACGGTTGGAGGAATACACGTGAATGGTAAAAGGTTCCCAATACACACACACACACACACACACACGCACACACACACACACTTAATCACTTGAAAACCTGTTTGTCTAGTGCTGCAGACAAGCCTCTGTATATTAATAGATCAGGCAAGCATGCACTTAGCTGACCATGTGTTGAAAAGAAACATGGCGCCATGAATTTTTGATATTAACCAAGTGAGGCAGGCAAGGGGAAGCCTCCCCCGTGGAAACGAGTCAGACAGAACCAGGGTGAGTGCGGGCAGAGGTTGTCACATTACTCGGTAATTGGTGTGCGTGTGAGTGTGCGGTCCTCACTCCTGCTGATATTTCAGTTTCAAGTCCACTTTTTATTGCTTTTTTTTTAAGAAGTTGAAGGGGGAAATATGGTTATATCTGGTGTTCAAATGTAATACTAATTCTTCTCTAAACTTATCAGAAAGAGTAGTCGTCACTCCTTATCTGGAGTTACCCGGACCTCATAAAGACATTCAAACAGGAAGGTGTGTGTGTGTGTGTGTGTGTGTGTGTGTGTGTGTGTGTGTGTGTGTGTGTGTGTGTGTGTGTGTGTGTGTGTGTGTGTGTGTGTGTGTGTGTGTGTGTGTGTGTGTGTGTGTGTGTGTGTGTGTCAGTGTGCGGTCCTCACTCCTGCTGTTATTTCACTTTAAAGTCCACTTTTTATTGATTTGTTTGTTTTAAAGCAGTTGAAGTGGGAAACATAGTTAGGGTGACATCTGGTGTTGAAACGTAACACTAATTTTGCTCTAAACTTATCAGAAAGGGTGGTCCTCACTCCTTCTCTGGAGTTACCCAAATCTCACAGACGTTCAAACAGGAACATTTGTGTGTGTTTTGCTGGAGGTGCTGAGTCACATAGAAGCTCCCCTTTCTTCTTGCCATTCTGCCATTATTTCTACTTCCATTTGTCCCCTGTTTTTTCCTGTTGGTAGTGCCCGTCCCTTCCCCAAATTGCCATGTTGTGTATATTTTTCTATCCTATTTCGTTTCTTCTTTCCTCAAAGAGCAATGTGTGCTTGAGTTTCCTAATATACTGACAAACACATAAAGGTCACTCGCCATCATGTTGCGTTGAACATCCTCAGGGAAGTCGCACATGAGCATTTCCTGCCCCCCTCCTGACCCCCCAGTCAGTCAGTCAATCAGTGTTTTGTGTGGTTCGTTTGTGGCACTGCCAAGATTGTAGCTCATTGTTGTCTTTCTCCCCATCAGGTTCATCCTGTCTTTTAACTTGTATACTTCCAGATGTGGAAAAATGTGGCCACTCCAGTGTCAGGATTTTTGTCATTTTCACTTAAATTCCAGGACCCACAGAATATTGAGTTTTAGGGCTACATAAACATTCAATGCAGCGTGAAAAAAAAACCTTACACTCTCTTCTTATTACATGGGTGGCTGTACAAAAGAAATGCTGTCCCCTTGTGGGAGGGGAAAAACATTTCCAGAGGTCTGACCGGGGCTTCAAATGCACCCTTCTGCAAGAAAAACCAAAACACCCTAAAATTTGGGAATGACGCTCCACGCCATATTTTCAATTCCCGAATAAATTCGGGAATGACAGTGAATGAGTGAAGTGACTTGGTATATTTGAAGATCAGGGCTACACTGTGAAAACCAAATTAGAAAGTTGGCTGTGCTAGTAAATAAATTAGAAAATCTTTTGCAGAAAAAAAGTAACTGTTTTTCTTGTATTGTGCATAAGCAAAAATCCCTCTACCTTTTTTCAATTTCGTTTTATGTGTCAAATGGACCGATCTCAAGCCATGAGCCTTTAGCAGTTTACGTTTTTTTGCAGACCTTTTGATTCCCTGACTTTTAGTAGCATACTGCCTCTCTGTGGACAAGTAGTGCCACAGTCACATCCTCAACAAGGTTTCAATGCCTATTTCTTGCATTTCTCTCTATGTGAGTTTTGGCCGTTAAAATGTGTCGATTGATCCATGTATAAATCTTTAAACCACAGGTGTCAAAGCTCACAGGTGAACCAAAATTTTAAAATGTCCCATGTAAACCACAATAACAGTCATTATTTTTTACTTCAAATTTGAAAACTAGTTATACATTAATTTATTGTGCAATCTATATGTGATACCTTATGTGGAGGGATTAAACATTCTAATGGCTTCCCCTAATTCATAATGGCCTAACCTAAACCTAAACTACGATGCGAACCGCGCCAAAAAATTAGCTTGACACCATTACTGTAAAAGGTATTTCCATTGCATAGGAACTGGAACTGACGATCAAATATTATTATTATGTATTAACTAATTCACTGCCATGCGTGCAAAAATGTGTCCACTTCAGTATGAGGGTTTTTGTCCTTGTCACTTGAATTCTAGACCTAGGAATACATTACCATTCAATACAGCGTTAGAAACTTTAGGCTCTCTTCTTTTATTAGAAAAGAAAGAGTGAATTCCTAAATTATACGGGTCTGGAGTTATATGAGCTTGAAATGAGGGCGGCTGTCCGAAATACAATACAATACATACATATTGGTTTATATAGCACTTTAACAACAGCTGAAGCTGGAACAAAGCGCTAACACGGAATAAACGGAAATGCTGCCCCCTTCTGAAAAAAAAAACAATGCCAGAGGTCATGTCCAGCTCTTTACCGGCACCTACGCATGAAAAAAATAATACATTTGGGAATGGCGCTCTATGTCATATTTTCAATTTGTGATGTAATACAGTAAAGTCTCGTTATATCGATATTCAAGGGAGTCCGAAAAAATATTGATATAACCGGGACTATCGGTATATCCGATCCTGCGCCGAACTGCATTAAACAAAAGCCGCCAAAAGAGGGCAGCCAAGCGCCATATAAGAAACGGAGCTGGCCATTAGCTCCCTTTTTTTTGGGTGAGAGATGTTCCCCCAATGTTGCCTCAAAATGGCACATATAATTCTTTAATGATTGTAAACATGTATGCTTTAATCTTCAGAACTACAGTGTATTTGAAACATATTCATAACTGGATGTGTAACAAGAAAGCATATTATCCGAATCTGAAGCCATTGTTTGGATTCACAAGCAATGCAAGACGTCTTGGCGTGAAGTCATTTTTATTTGCATTTGAATAAAAAGTGACATCGGCTGTCCTTTAATACACAGTATGGAATGTTAATAATTTTCAAAATCATCGCGCTTCAGCAGACAAAACAAGAAACATTGTTGCAAAAAACGATTGCATTCATATACAGTACAGTGGGCATGTACATAACACAACAGAGAAACTGCAACGCTTACATCTTACTGTATTATGTATACAATTTAAAAAAGTCATCAATCTTCTTCTGCTTCCCATTTTTACCTTTTAACACAAACACTTCAATCTCGTCTGCTACACACGAGCTAGCGTCTGAAAATGAAAATGGCTCTGCTACACGGGTGCTGGGCACGTAACCAAGTCACCTGACCAAGTCGACCAATGGCGCGACTGATGGCGTGACACGTGACAAACTCACACGGCCAAGTCGACCAATAGCGCGACCGATGGCGGCTCACGTGACCAAGTTGACCAATGGCGCGACGGATATATCGATATAAACAACAAAAATGGCCGGCGGGGGATGAAAAGGAGCACCGTAATAACCGGATTATCGTAATAACCGGGTATCGTACTAAACGGTACTAATTATACATAAAAAGACTAGAAATGTGCAAGGGAAACGAAAATAGTATCGTAATAAGCGGTACTATCGATATAACCGATATCGATATAACGAGACTTTACTGTATTTGTAATTTGTAATGTATTATTATTATCATTTTCCGCACTGTAATCATTTGCGTTTGTGCAGGTTCCTGGATAAAGAGCAGTTGGGGCCACGTTCAAAGGGATAACAACCAACTTATCCTGACATACATCGCACCTCAGCTGGGATACTGGGTAGCTGCCACGTTGCCACCTAAATCAGGTAAGAAAGAGTCACTGTGGTTTGACACATACTGTATCAAATTTTTAAGATTTATTTAGAAGGCTTTTTTTTATCCTAAGCCATGTTGTTTTTTTAATTTTCTGTTGAGTTCATGGTTGCCTCTTATCCATTGAATAGGTCTACTCATTGTGAACGACATCAGTATGTACCACACAATGTTTCTACTGGCCATTCTTGGAGGCATGGCACTCATTCTACTGTGTTTACTCTGCGTGCTCCTGTACTACTGCAGGTTTGTCTTCTTACCGTCTGAAATACTTCGTGATTGTCAAGATGTACATCTGTCACTGTGTTAGTCACTAATGGTGAAGAACCAGAAAAAGCAAGTCTGAAAAGAACCATTATGATGAGTACAATATATGGACCTTGGTTTCATAAATAATTATTTTTACATAAATTACTCACTTTGAAAACCAGAGTGTGCAGTCAATGTCATTAACATTAATAAATAGATTGAGCAAATATGGATGTATTGTGAACCAGTTCCTGTTTTCTGTGTCTGGGTTGAAGCAGACGCCGTTGTATAAAGCCTCGGAGCTCTCACCGTAAACTCACACTGTCGTCCGTATTGGACGGCAACACGAGGGATCAAGCCACCTCCATGTCCCACCTCAACCTCATCAGCAACGAGGTTGGTATTTGGACTTTTTGTCAACCTAACAAGAACGAAATAAAAAAAATACAGTGCTGGAGATTTTAGTGATGATTCAGTAGGTTAAAATGTCAGTCGTGTGATCTGATTGTATTTATTTTTGCATGTGCACATACTCTCAAGGAATAATCACGCTTAAAATTAAGATTTACCACAACCTACGCTAAATGAGTCATTTGTCACATGAAATATATTGAATGAAATTCACACAACAGTTTTGCTTAGCACACAGCATTATTATCATCAATGTTTTCCAGTGCATCTCACTTCTAGGCCTTCAGTAGTGCTACATCTGAATCAATCAGCTGCGGTTGTGGTGCGATATGACTACACATCCACTAGAGGGTGCCGCTGGCCAGGAAATAACTTGCGACTTAAGAAATACTGTCATTAAACTGTTCGGATGTTTGCTATGAACACATGGATTCATGATAACATCATTAAAAATGGCAATATTATTTGCTATTTTTGCTAGCTTTGAAACCATCTTAAAAATGGCTTTAAGAGTATACCTGCAACCAAAACCATTTCTTCTGCTCCTTCGGGTATTGTTGGTTGACAAAATGCTAGTAAATAAACACAATGTATTTGCTTATGCAGCTTGCTACAGATACAGTGTGCTATCTCTGGCCGGTATGCTCTTATCACTAGCGGCTAGTGAAACTAGTCACTAGCCTTTCATGTGACTAGTCAATCATAGTTTGCGAAAACTGGTGGCGTTGACCAGCGCCTTGCAGCAGGCCTAGGGTTGCCAACTCTAACTCTGATTAGTTAAAGCAACAGTTTTGTCGACTGTGATGATTTTTATGCTCCACGGCCTGCAGAGCTGATTGTGAAGGCGTCCATGTAGATTTCTCAAATGATGAATTAAATGCTTAAATACAAAAACACACATCTGGAAGCTGCACAACAGGGGAAAAGCAATGAAAGGAAACTGAAAGACAATTTGGTATTATTTAATAAGAATTCATGAGTCCAAAATCTGCAAAAAATTGAGCTGCGAATTGGGCATTTTCATAAAGTCCCGCCCCCAGTTTGTGACGTCACACCAAGACGTCTTGCATTGCTTGAGAATCAAAACAATGGCTTCAGATTCGGAGAATATGCTTTCTTGTTACACCTCCAGTTATGAATATGATTCAAATAGTTCTGAAGAGGAAAGCATACATGTTTGCAATCGATTAAATAATTTATTCCAGGCCATTTTGAGGCAACATTGGGGAGAAACGATCACCAGAAAAGAGGCACAAAATGGCGACCTCCTGTGGCCACCTCCGTTTCCACAGGCTGATAAATTCCTTATATGGAGCTTGGATACCCTCTTCTGGCAGCTTTTGGGTGCAACACAAGGTTTTCAGATCAAACAATACAGCAAAATACATTGACGTGATGGAAGGACTGCTACAATGTGTCTTTTTTTCGGTCAGGGGGCGTCCCTTTAGTGACGTCACATACGGACTCGTCACCAACTCAAAAACAACACTTCCTGAATATTCAGCGAGAGTCTTAAAACGTAAAATATAGCTATATGCGGTGGAATCTTTTTAAAATACGCTCAGTAGAAGTCATTTGAAGCAATCTTACAAATTATGGACACAACTTGTCTGGAGACGTTGGTTGTCGGTTGTCATAAGTGGCAAACTATATGTTGTTAGATATGATATCACTATTTTTGACAGCTTGGAAATAAATAAATACATATTTGAGTGAACGCTGGCGCGTGTGGCTCCCGCTGCTCACCCAAAGAAAAACTTATTCTGTGATTATAAAGTGATCTTGAGAGTTTTGAAAGACGCTTAGAAATGGAATGTACAATAATAATAATAATTGTAATAATAATTATTATTATTTACTATAAATAAATAAATACATTGATAAATAAATACATTGATAAATTGATGAAGCACTTTCATCGATCTTCACTCTGTCTTTAGTGGTGAATTCATCAGTTTGTGTTTTTAAATATGATCGAATTCAACCCCAATTTGCATGTCGACTATTTTTCGGCTCAGGTGCAGTTGGAGCTCGTTTCCACAGCGACAGAACCCGACATGACCACGCCGATGCTGAAGCCGTCCTCCTACGAACGTGCCGGTGATCCCCACGCGCACAACTTTATCCAGCACAGCAAGCACAGTCGCTCTTCGCTAGGCAACAGCCATCACGGCTCGTCCCTCGGCAATCTGACACCTCGCAGTCGAGACTACCGTCAGTCTGCCGAGACGATGCAGTTCAAGTCGGCCATGTCATGCGGAACCGATCGAGGATACCGTCAGTCGTATGTTTCCGTCTGCTCATCCACCAACCACATATCCGACGGACTATCACCAGCCAAGCGCGATCAATTGTCGGAACATCAACTGAGCGGTGTTGTCATCTCCCCTTCATCCCCGCCTCAGTCGCCTTCCAGAGGGGATGGAAGTGAATGCAGAGCCCCTGACTACCTTCTCTCCCGCTCCGTTGACCACCTGGAGCGGCCTCCCTCGCTCACCCGGCCGGGCCAACTGCTATGCTGCGCCTCCGTGGACCTGCTAAGTGGCGGGGAAACCTTCCCGAGAATCCGTCCCACGCTGGTGATCCCCGCTCACTACATGCGCCTTCCTGGGGAGCACCCCCTGTCGGGTCAGGCCCTTCTGCTGCAGACGGACGAGCAGAGTGACCTGGAGACCATCCAGGCTGAGCTCAATGCCTCACAGCCCTCAGGACAAACCCCCAAAGACAGTGTGCCACGTCCTGCTAAGCAGGATGAAGAGGAGAAACTGGCGTCCATTCCGGGAGCGCTCGGAGAAACGGGTCTGGTGGAGATAAACAGCGAAGACACCCTATTGGCGGAAAAGACGTTAATGGAGCTCAGAGGAGGCAAGCCTCTACCACACCCAAGAGCCTGGTTTGTCTCATTGGACGGCCGTTCCAACGCTCACATCCGCCACTCCTACATTGATCTCCAGCGGGCCGGTTGCCATAGCAATGCCACCAGCGCAGGAAGCCCGCAAGGCAGCGGGCGGAGGCACGGCAGCGGGAACGACGCCAGTTTAGACTCCGGCGTGGACCTGAATGAGCCCAGAGCGGGTCCGAGAGTACCGGACGTAGAGCAAGAAATGGAGAAGGGGGTGTCCAAGATCACGACACCAACCACAGCTTTCACTCAGCTGGTGTACGTGGACGATCTGGATGGGGCGGGCAGCAAAGAGCCCTTGGATTACAACTCCCGGGACAGCAACTTGGGGTCCATCCAGTCCGTCAAGGGAGAGGCGGAGAGCGTCCAAATCCACACGGAACCACCATCCGGTTCCTCTTCGTCCTCACCCGCTTCTCCTCTCAGGGACGACTGCACGGTGCTGCCTGCCTCCCCAGAGGACGACGACGCACCACCACCTGAGGATGGAGAGGAGAAGAAGAGTCCCTGGCAAAGGAGGGAAGAGCGACCCCTGCTGGCCTTCAATATTAAGTAAATTCTCTGGAGGCTACATGAGAAGAATATCCCCCTGGTGAACCTTTTTTTATAGCACTGACATACCCACGACTCAAAATTGGGTATCTTGGGTTTTGAGATGATATTTCAGAATGGATCTGAATTCAATTATAGCTGTTATCCAACAATTGTCAGTGCACTTAGTCGGAGATTTCGTCTGTGTTGGCTCTCAGTCGAAATGGAGCGGTCCATCGATAAAAAGGTTTATTCAGCTGTCATCTGTACTTCTTTGAAGGTGTCAGATGTTTTGCTCCTCATCCTAGAAGCTTCCTCAGCGAACTAAAATTTTGCTGGTAGCTCTGGCATTATATATATACAGGTAATATCCGACTTACGGCCGGCTCGACTTATGACCGGTTCGACTTACGACCACGACCTCCAGACCCTATTTTTAACATTTTAATTCTACGCCTGGCACCGCAATGCACTAGCAGGCCGGAAACGCGTACAACAATTTTGGCCAGCCAGCCAGCATCTCACTCTCGCACAGCAATCGACCGTGTGATGGCACCACAGGGGGGGATTTTATGAGTCATTTAGCCTCAGAGTTTCTATTCAACATTTTAAATGAATTTCGACTTAGGACCGTTTTGACTTACAACCGTTTGGTCTGAACAGAACTCGGTCCTAAGTCGGATGTTACCTGTATATATACATACCTAATGTCCAGAGGTGGCGGTGCCAGACCCCTGCTTTGATAGGTCCCTGCTCTAAAGTTGGGGGGAGCAGAGGACTATTCCCTTAGATTGTAGGCTTAGTCATGCTGATGAGATGATACCAGGGAGAATGGGGCAATCAGGGCCAGTAATAGACCATAATCAGTCAGGACAAAAGAAGTAATCAGTTTAGCTTCAGGGAATAGTCCTAAAGTTATTGCTGCCAACTTTGGGAGAGACATCCTTCTGCTGGTACATAGCTTAGAAAAGACCACATTTAAATTAGCTGATATATAGGGCCAAAGTTACGAGCACGTCACTGACGAAGCTCTTCGGATGAGGAGGGACACATCCGACACCTTCAAAGAAGTACAGATGAAGGCTGAAGAAACCTTTTCATTGTTTAATCCGAGATTCTCTAGAAATTTAAAAGCTCTGCTTTAATGCATATTCGGATCATCTTGAAATTTCACCCAAAAGTCCAAATTCCTGAACTTTTTTGAGTATGGTTTTCTCCGGCACTGGGATCGAGCAAACAAAGGGACAACTCTGAACATTTGTAAATGTTTCTATGGAAAATCCTCCATAACACCCCTGCCCTCATCTGGGTAAACGGGCCAGTAACATTGCCTGAAAGACTCTGGGGGTTATTTTTATAATGCAAAACAAGTATGGTTGTTTTGTTGTCTTTTTTTAAGAACTGTAGTAGAGCCAATAGATGGGTCATTCTCTCAAAGGACGAAAGGAACCTTTTCCTTAAGCCATATTGGCCTTGGACCATTGACCGTAAAGGCACTCCATTCCCACTCCTCTACCCCCCCTAAGTGCTTTTGCGTGCACAGTAGTCAACCCGACATAATTTATCCATTGAGAGACGCTTGTTAAAAGACCAGTTTAGCAGGTCACAAGGACGTTACGTTATACCTTGACTATACAAAAATTAAAACATGACCTGCACTGTTGTGTAATCTGACACTGTGACACACTACCCAGTCGGAGTGTAAGGATGGAATACCACTACAAAGTTAGGCCTCCACCAATGATACTGTTTATACTATGAAGGGTTTTTATACGAGTTGAATCACTGACTGGCAGATGTTGGTCTAAAGGCTATGCATCACTTTTATACGCCTGCTTGAGATGCCTTTTTTGTTGTTGTTGTTATTGTTTTAACACTATTATTTTGATTGCCAACATGAAGTATTTTAACCTGATGAGGCTACTTCCTCTTCAAATATGTTAAGGTCTTTTCTTCTTTGCCTGCCTTTTTCTTTTGTTTTTCGTGGTGTCTTTTATTTGAACTGAAACCAAATAATTTCCGTTTGCAGTATTTTTTTGTTTGTCTTTCGTACCCAATTTTTTCCAAGTGCCTTTTCCTGAAGATACACATTTCCTAAAAGGATCACTATGTTTATTTCTCACCTTCTTTTGCCTTTGCTATGCCTTTTCTTCTCTACCTCAGTCGACATTCTCATTCCCGCCGTTTGTGACCAAAAGTATGCAGTCAATGTCGCCTTACTACACCGCGCCGAGCTCACAATATTCTGCAAGCGCATCGAGAGGGACTGAGATGGTTTGCAGCACAGCAGGGAATGGTGAAGAAAAGCGAGTGTCGACCAAGGGAACAGGTTACTTTTTTTCCGCATTTGAAGTGTGCATTTGTTTTAAAATGTGTTTTTCTGAGCGAGACCTGTTTTTTTTATGACCTACTGTATTCATATGAGAGTGCTGGGAAATAATCAAATCTACTCGGGATTCACATTGTCATAACAGCCATATTAAATCTTTGTTTATTTCCTCTTGCACATTGAAATAACGCAAGTTTGTTTTCTGGGCAACCTTCAGCGTTTGAGCAAACTTGCAGTACCATTCGTGCGTGCATTGCTCGTTTGCAATATATATTTGAAGTTATTCTGAATAAATAACCAGACTGGAACGATTTGTGTCTGGCTTTTTTGTCATAGAGCCATTCACAGATGATTTAATGAAAGTCCCATTTAACACATTAGGACAACAAATTTGAAAGGTGGTGTCTAATGACTCAAGCAGAATATGAATCGCTATTTAAAGTGTCTGAAATATTTTCTTTTGTTTTTTTTTTCCTCTTCCATTTCTGGATCACCTCTTCCCTCATCTACAAAATTGAGTCAAGTAGCAAGGTGTGGAAATAAATTGTGCATTTTAAAGGTTAGAAGGGTCTCGTAATCGTTCTTTTGTCAACGCTTAATCTGCTTTCCATCCGATTATCAAAGGTGTTCCACAAGGCTCATTACGGCGTCCTATCCTGTTTTCAGTTTACATAATATTCCTCCATAAAACAGATTTCAATGTACTTCTTAAAGCAGATGATACAGTTCTGTATTGCTGGTAGGGTCTCTTAAAATTACCTTTATACAGTAGGACCTTGGCTTACGAACTTAATTGGTTCCCAGACAGAGTGTGTAAGGTGAAAAGTGTGTATCCCAAAAAATAATTTCCCATAGGGAACCATTAAAATGAGAATAATCCGTTCCCTGGTCTCCATAAAATATAATTTTCAACTAAATAAGCCTTAAAACTACACACAACATACCTTATTCTATGTATAATAAATGTGCTATTGTATTATAATGAAAGAAATACACTGCACTGCATAATAAAGTCACTTTATTTACATTTGTGATGGTCGTTGATGGCTCTTAATTGACACCTGTTGCTTTCTGACTTGGAAGGTCTTACGAAACTGAGGCATCACATTATCATTCATCATGTTGATGATTCTCATAGCCACAGTCTTTTCTGGATGGAACTGTTCAATAAAAGCCTGCACATCACAAAGTATTCCATGCTGCTTTTAAGGATCGAAGGGTAACATCATGCCAAGCCTTTTCTATCAGCTGAACACAATGATACTGTCACGTTCCGAGCGTGACAGGGATAGCTGACTCGGCGGAACGGTAATAAAAGGGGTTGGATCCCTAAGCAGGCGGCAGAGATGTAGGTGCTGGCAGAGGTTTTATTACAACAAAAGGCGCGAGTCCGATGATTCCACGGACCCAGATTGGCACGACAAAAGAAGGCGGGCGGGAGCGATCCATCCAGCCTATCAAGCTAAGCAAAATAAAATGGCACGCGGGGGTGAAAAAAACTTGCGATCCCGGAAAGCAACAAACTTACGCGATGTGGCTAACAATCACCTTGGGCGAAGCAAACTCTTGTGCTGGCACATCCAAGACACTGGCGAGGCGCGAGGTGTCGTCATCATGTCACTGGTGAGGTCACAGCGACTCGTTGAAATGTCCCAGTATCGGTGATAAGGAGATTGACAGCAGATGGCAGAGGACGGGAGCGGCGGCCCCGCCCCAGTTGTCAACTCGCACGTGACAAGGTCGGTGTCATTAGTCATGTGAAAGCATCGCGTAAATAACACCTTTGTGTTAAGCTTTGTTGGTTTGGATGGGAGCAATGGTGGACTTAACATATCGGTACCGGGCTCTTTATTTGTAGAATGGTAGTAGAAAGTTACGAAAACATTTTTGAGTCAAGAATTATTTTCCAGAACCAATCAATCAGAATCAGAAAGCCTTTAATTGTCCCACAATGGGGGAATTTGCAGTCCACAGCAGCAATTTGAAAGGGGGTGAGGGTGAAAAGATAAAAAACAAAGAACAGGTATTCTAAGCATAATGTCAGAGAACTGAGATCTATACTTTAACTGTGCAAAAATGTTTCAGAAAGAATTTTACATAGTGCAAGTATAAAAAAGCATATTTGCGCAATCTTTAAATGCTAAACACGTGTGTTAAGATAGCAATCATTATAGAGGTGACTTTAATGTATGTTTCATCCATCCATTCCATCCCGCTTATTCCTCATGAGGGTCGCGGGGTTGCTGGAGCTCAGCTGTCTTTGGGCACGAGGCAGAATTGGTTGCCAGCCAATCGCAGGGCACACAAAGCCGTACAACATTCACTCTCACACCTAGAGACAATTTGGAGTGGTCAATCTGCCTGTCCGCAGGACCCGGAGAAAACCCACGCGGGCCCGGGGAGAACATGCAAACTCCACACAGGGAGGCCGGACCGGGACGCGAACCGGCGACCTCTGCACTGTGAAGCCGGTGTGCTCATCACTTGACTACCCGGCCGCCACGTATGTTTCAGTTTATGCGTTTTAGCGACATAACACTTTTTGACGTTTTTTTGTAATACCACAGTTTGGCCTCGGGTGGTGCTATTTCCCGACTTGTCGACTTTCTTTTGTTTTTCCGATGAGTCGCCACTCTCTGAGATCTCTATCAGACATTGCTTGGGCAGTTTCCCCGTTTCCCCTCTACCCCTCCCGTTTTTAACATCTTAATGATGGCGGAGGACAGCGAATCCGCCGCCAGCCAGCAGAGCTTGGAGCTGGACGACCAGGATACTTGCGGGATAGATGGGGACAACGAGGAGGAGAACGAGAACGCGCAAGGGTGAGTGCGGACGGCCTGGTGTACATCACACGGTTTATGCGCGTTTGTATGTTTGTGTGTGTTCTCGATGGCTAGTGCCAGTTAGCCGATACAAACACAACCACACTACTTTCTGTGGGACTGTCCTTTTTAAACTAACACCATAGCTCAAGTGGTCTTTTAAAACGCTCACGGCGTCGTTTATTTGAACTACTTTAGTATACATTCCATTAAGCCGCTGTATTGACTTTAGAGGAAAGATGTCAGGCAAACGGTTGGCGAGCTAACGCAGCTGTCATTCGTTGCTATGGCAGCTAACGTTAGCCCGCTGCCTCCCTCTTTGCCTCGCTTTGTGTAACTATTTGGAGTTAGTCGTTAAAACGTGACTTTGTCCTCATATCCGAAGGAGTCCCGGTGCAGATTTGGGGGCCAAGAGAAAGAAGAAGAAGCAGAAGAGGAAGAAAGAAAAGCCGAGCTCTGGAGGAGCCAAGTCAGACTCCGCTTCTGACTCTCAGGAGATAAAGGTGACCACCCCATCCATTCACTACCATTTATTTTGTCATGCGACATGGCTTTACTTTTACAGAGTTTTTTCACGTTATTTTAAAGAGGCTCTGTCATCCAAAAATGTACAGCGAGACCTTGGCTTACGAACTTAATTGGTTCCCAGACAGTGTGTCAGGCGAAAAGTGTGTATCCTCCCAAAAAATTCCCATAGGAAACCATTAAAATGAGAATAATCCGTTCCCAGGTTTCCATAAAAATAATGTTCAACTAAATAAGCCTTAAAACTACACACAAAGTACCTTATTCTATGTATAATAAATGTGCTATTGTATTGTAATGAAAGAAATACACTGCACTGTATAATAAAGTCACTTTATGGTTATTGATGGCTTGATGGAATGGCGTTGGAGGTCGGAGGTCAGAGGGAATTGCTGTTTGGAAAGAGTCACATTACATGAGGACTGTAATTAAAGAAATAAACTGCACTGTAAATTAAAGTTGTTTTATTTACCTTTGTGATGGTCATTGATGGAATGTCGTTGGTGGTCGGAGGTCAGAGGGAATTGCTGTTTGGAAAGAGAGGCACATTACATGAGGACTGTAATTAAAGAAATAAACTGCACTGTAAAATAAAGTTTTATTGATCTTTGTGATGGTCGTTGATGGCCTATATAAGGAGAGTCATCTTCCATAAGGACTGTTGGTAACTCAACCTCTGGTGTGGCTTCTCTTCTTTGCTTCTTTGGAGACTCCTCATCATTTTTGCTCATTAAAAACCTCTTAATTGACCACTGTTGCTTTCTGACTTGTAAGGTCTTACGAAGCTGAGGCATCACATTATCATTCATCATGTTGATGATTCTCATAGCCACAGTCTTATCTGGGTGGAACTGTTCGATAAAAGCCTGCACATCATTCCACTTTGCCAACATTGCCTTGATGAGCTCACTTGATGTTGCAGCCATCTCCTCCTCCTCGCCCTCAGGTGTTCTCGAACCATCCGTTGCTGGCTTTAAAACCTTCCAGGTTGCCGCATGGCGATATCGGAGTGAATTAGCCGTGCTTTCTTGCATATAATTGGTTTACTCACGCTGTCGCCGGATAGCTGCTTTTCGTTAATCCAAATTAACAGAAGTTTTTCAACTTCTTCGATTGCCCGAGACCGTTGCTTTGACAGCACGGAAACACCTTTTGCAACCGACGCACCTTTGATGGCTTCTCTGTTGCGGAGAATGGTAGCAATGGTTGACTTAGCATAGCCGTACTGGGCCACTAAATCACACAAACACACACCTCGTTCGTGTTTTTCAATTATCACCTTGTTCTCCTCGACGGTGATTTTGTTTTGTGTCTTCTTCGGCTGAACACAAGCCTGTGGTGCGGTCTTTTTCGGTCCCATAATAGCAAAATTATCTGCAAATAGCCCCTCGGAGGCGATCGGCGTGTGTATTCAGAGAGAGGGGGTGTGGAACGGTGCGCCGGCTGAAACGCTGTTCGGTCGTGTGCTTCCGCCGAAGATCACTCCGCCAGATCCGAAGATCATTCCGCCAGCCGTGGTGGGTGTGTATCGTGAAAAGTAGTGCGTATTCCAAGGTTTAATTTTCATAAATTTGACGTTTGTAAACCCAAAAGTTTGTAAGGTAAAGTGTTCGTAAGCCGAAGTCTCATTGTACTTGTTTTTATACAATAATTGCGGGCTCTGTGTTTCGGATGTTCACCTTCAACAGGTCCTAACCTATTTTACGCCAACTATTAGTCGGCTTAATATTAACAGAATTCAATCAACAGTTATAAAAAGAAGAAAAAAGATCCATATGTTATCACTCGTCTAAATGCGGCATTTTGATTCATTTTGTGTTTGTGGAATATGAATTAAGTTGCAAAATCCACCCATTTTTTTATCCCTCTCAAGGGGCAGCCTTTTTCCTACTTGCTGTCGACTGAAAATGACATCACAGTTGCTCAGGGCTCAGGTAACAACCAATCACAGCTCAGCTTGCTAACGTCACATAACCAAACACAGAATACAGGTGACGTTTTAGACTAGTGATGTGAAGTGAAGCTTCATGGACCAATGAGACGTTGTCTTTCGTAAATAAGCCAACGGTTTGTTTATTCCTGAATGTTATGTTTAGTTCTTTAATGCACGGTGAGCTGTATTGCAGTTTGTATTATAAAAGCGTGTAATGTTCCTTCTGTCCAAATTCCAACAGTGCACGTTTTAATGAACTAATCCTGACACTCTGTACACACTGCATTGCAAGTAAATCAAATGACTTATTCTTAACTACTGTACTGAACTATAAACAATACAATACAATATACAGGTAACATCCGAGTTACGACCGGTGAAAGTTACGACCCCCCCGTATTTATGACCACCACCGTTAGACCCTTTTTTTTAATTCTACACCTGCCACTGCCAACTGACAACGCGTCCGACAATTTTGGCCAGCCAGCATGTCACACACAGCAATTTACAATTTGACTACACTCAATACTAGTTATAAAGTGCAGATACCGTCTCGGCAACATCTCCTGTAGTACTGTACACTGCTTTTTTCATTCGGCGTCCGCCTGAGTCCGAGCGTGTGTGTCGGGCAACCTTTTCTGGCCGTTAGCAGGGAGAGTAAGGTAAGTATCACATTTATAAATGAACTGGACAATAAACAGTTTTGCATACATTACAGGTACAGTTATACAGTAATAAAAATTGATAATATGAAATATAAAATGATAAAAACGACACCAAAAGGTAAGTATAACATTAAATTAACTGTACATTAAACCGTTCTATATATATTACAGGTACAGTTTTACAGTAATCAAAATCGATAATATGAAATCTAAAATGATAAAAATGACACTAAAAGTTATAAAATGTATAAATGAACTGTAAACAGTTTGGTATATAAAACAACAGATTGACACAGTATGCTATCCTGTCGTGTAAACGTCACGTCGGCCATTTTGAATGGATTTCGACTAGGCCCACTAGTATTATCCCTGCGATGTTGATAGTCTTTTGGATGCACTAATTTTTGCCTTAAAGTGTTTATCGGTTTGAAGGCAAAAATTAGTGCATCCGAAAGATAGGCTGCCAAATGAAAAGCAAAGTAATGTAGTTATTCAATACATTGTAAGAATGAAAATTGTAATGAGCAATACATTGGGTAGATGAAACACATTCTCAAAAAAAGACTTTATCAACATCGCAGGTATAATACTCGTGGGCCTCAATCGGCAGTACATATGCACCTAAAAGCTAGCAACCACTCATTTGATGACAATGAGGTTAAAATCTTAGCGAAAGAACATAGATGGTTTGAAAGGGGAGTAAAAGAAGCAATTTTCATAAAAAAGCTAAATCCTTCATTAAACCAATATGGTGGGGTGAGGTTCAATTTGGATCGATCGCTGCTTAGGCAACATAGGTTAGGCAACATTAGTAATGCTGATGAGGTGACACCAAAGGGAGTGGGGCAATCAGGCCAGTCCTTAGTCAGGAATGTAGGAACAATCGGTGGGGCCGCAGGGAGTGGTCCTCTGCTCCCCCCAACCTGAGAGTAGGGACCTATCATAGCAGTGTCCGGCGCCGCCATGTCTGGACATTAGGGATATATATATAGGCCCGATACTACCAGTAAGACTTTAGTTTGCTGAAGAAGCATCTTGGATAAGAAGCGAAACGTCCGACACCTTCAAAAAAGTACATATGACGGCTGAAGAAACCTGTTCATCGTCGGATGTTACCTGTATATTGATTTCTATAGCGCTTTTCCAATAGGAACAACTGAACGAACTGTGAAACTGACTATGTATGAACTTTCTCTCTCAGAATCCACGAATGAATGAATAGATAACTTGATTGACAAACATAATTGAAAAACTAATTCAAAATTAATAACTCACAATACTTTGCATAATCCCGTTCTTTCTCAACACTTCAACTCATCTGGCATTTGTTCCAGATTTAAAACACTTTTCAATCCTGTGACAGGCCACCAGCAAATCTGACCTATTCAGCTCTATCATGTGTCGCCCCAAACTCAGCTTTGTTTCCTCGGCACACATGACTTTTTATGCTCCAAAAGCGGCAAACAAAATGTCAGTTTCCATTGGTCATGTGACGATAACATCAGTGACACACGCCTTGAAACAAGGCTTCAATTTGCATGCTAGCTTTTACAGACACAACCTTTACAGCCCTGTGTTATTTTTGCCAATCACTAGTTTAGACTTGGGGCCAGATGGATTACACTCTAGTTAAGAAAATCATTGACTTGACTTCCACTTTTTTTTTAAGATTCACATCACTTTATCTTTTTCACTATTCACTTCATATTCTGAAACTATAGCTACTCTTCTCACGGCGTAATCGAGTCGCCCTTCCTTATCATCAAATGTACAGATCGTATGTATGTGTTACCCAGCAATGTAACAAATTCACTGCCATTCACAAATTTATTGGGGAATTGAAAATATGACATCGAGCGCCATTCCCGAATTAGTTCGGGTTTTGTTTTTCCTTGCTTGGCTGCCGATAAAGCACTGGCCGGACCTATGGCAATGTTTTTCACTACTCCGAGGGGTCTGCATTTGCCTTTTGTATAGCTGCCCCCATTTCAAGCTCAGATAACTCCAGACCCCATAATTTAGGAATTAACAAATGTTTTTCTCTTCCACAAGGGGGCGGCATTTCCCCCCTTTTTTACATGTTAGCCCTATATACAGTAAACCAATATGTATGAATTGTATTTATTTGGACACCCACCCTCATTTCGAACTCATATAACTCCAGACCGATATAATTTAGGAATTAACTCTTTTTTTCTGATGATAGAAGAGAGTCTAAGGTTTCTTACGCATTGAAAGTTTATTTAGTTCTAAAAGTCAATATTCATTGGGTCCGGGAATTTTAGTGACAATGACAAAAACCCTTGCACTGGAGGGGACACATTTTTGCACATGTCTGACAGTGAATGAGTTAATCTATAATACGTTACACTACTTGTGACAAGCATGTTGTACCTAAAACAAGAATAAATAAGAGCCGATGCATCTTTACTAATAACAGACCCTGACTGAGTCCAGAAGTACAGAAAACTTTAATCGAATTTGCATCGTCATCCGCATGACTGTTGTGATCCTGACTTTAAAAAAGTCCACTTATTTCACTGCTAGTTTCTGTGGATATTCTTACTCTTCTCACATTCTTCTCTGACCCCACACCACTATCATTATTCCAGGAAAGCTCAAAAAGTTTTGTGAAGTGTGTTGATATCACCCATTAACAGATCCCACACGTTTCCAGATAATCTTATTTGAAGCTTTGTATGCCATCTTTTTCCTCCTATGTTGTACCTACCATTCTTCAAGCCGTCTGTATTGATTATTACTCTCCAGAATCCTGGCTTGCCGATTCAGAAGCTGCAGGAAATCCAAAAAGCGATGGAGCTCCTGTCCTGTCAAGGCCCATCTAAGAGTGTTGATGAGACGGCCAAGCACAAATATCAATTCTGGGACACACAGCCGGTGCCCAAGTTAAGTAAGTTCACATTAATGACTGGCAGACTGAAGCGAGAAGCATTAGCAGCACTTGCTCCATGACATTATTTGGGAAATTCTGCGAAACCTCCAAAACCATGCATCCCAAAACTATTACAATTTGGAGTTTGGCCAAATTTTTAAAAATAATATACACCAGTCGTCAAAAAGTTAAACTATGACATGACGTGATGTCAGAAATATACCATTCTTTATTTCGGCCTATGGTGCATTTGTAATTGGATTGGATTGGATTAGACTTTATTAGTGTCACAGTAGAGAAACTTACATTTCACAGCAGCAAAGTGATGAAACTACGAGGAAAGGAAGACATAGTAAAACAATACAGGAGCTGCTGTAAAGGCAGCCACTATAGCGGCACCATCTTGAAGTCAAAACAACAACAAAAAACTAAAGAACAAATAATGTGACGCAACACAACACACAGACAATCCAATCTTAAGCACTTTCTGCACCCACTTTGTTGTATGAAGCGGTTCTATATGAAACAGGAGGATCAAAGTGTCCTTTTCATCAGTGAATCAGGGACGTCATGGTGAAATGTGCATGTGGGCTACAAGCTAAATGTTGAAAGCAAACATGAAGCTGTAGCATCCATTGACGAAAAGAGATTGTCTCACATCTCCTGTCCCACGTAAATCTGCTTCAATTCCGAGCCGCGACAGTACCACATATGCATCCATTTGGTTGGGGCGGCATCGCAACGGTGGCATGTGGTAATTGATGATACATATGTGTAACAGGAGATGTGCTGTGTGTGCAGATGAGGTGGTGACGAGTCACGGCCCGATCGAAGCTGAGAAAGAAAATATACGACAGGAGCCTTATTCTTTACCTCAAGGCTTCATGTGGGACACTCTCGATCTCAACAATTCAGATGAAGTACAGCTCATAGCTCAAATGTGAAAATTTCCTTTGTAACATGACAAAATGTGGTGAGCTGTTGTATTGTTTTTCAGCTGAAGGAACTGTACACATTGTTAAACGAGAACTATGTGGAGGACGACAAAAACATGTTCAGATTTGATTATTCGCCAAGCTTCCTCAAATGGTAAGCGCTGACTTCTGTATGCCTTCATCTCAATGTCGTTTGTCACATTTTGGTCTTTGTTTTTCAGGCGTTCTAAAGAGAAATGTAATTCATAGTTATATTTCGCTAGATTTATTTTGAACCTTGGGCAGAACGACTTAAATGGCATGTTTTCCTGTGGCCTAGCTTTTTTTTTCTAGTTGCTCAGACTTCCTCCCACATTCCAAAAATATGCATGAAAGAGGCATAGAAGACTAAATTGTCCAACTCAGGCACGGATGTGTTGAGGATAAGCAAAAAAAAACTGATGGCTGGATTATTTGACCTGCAGGCATAACAAAGCACTCAGTCAACCCTGTTCTGTCTTTTCTTTTTCCGACATCAAGATATCTATCATTGCATCACAAATATTAATGTACTTATTCATTCAAGTACAATGGCATGGTATGGCTATTTCAAAGACACGCATAGCCACAAGCTTTTACTCCCTGACTAACTAGAGTTGTATTCCTTCTGATGATGATATTCATGGCCGCAACTTCATCTTTAACAAATATAATATGAATTGCGTTATTCCTCCTTAGGGCTTTACGTCCGCCTGGTTGGTTATCTCAGTGGCACTGCGGAGTGAGAGTCTCCTCAAACAAGAAGCTTGTTGGCTTCATCAGTGCCATTCCTGCAGATATCCGTGTTTATGACACGTGAGTATTCATAAATGATCATTGTTCCAATGGAAGCCTGCTCATACTTGAAAAGTGGTTCGTCTGTGTAAGCTCTCAGTCGTACAGGAGTGGTCCATCGATGAGAAGGTTTCTTCAGCCGTCATCTGTACAAAAGTGAAGGTTTCGGACGTTTCGCCTCCTATCCAAGAGGCTTCGTCAGCGAACTGAAGTCTGACTGGTCGTATCGGCCCCATTTATATATCCCTAATGTCCAGACCTGGTGGCGCCGGACACAGCTATGATAGGTCCCTACTCTCAGGTTGGGGGGGGGGGCGCGGGACCCCCCCCTAGGCCCCACTGATTGTTCCTACATTCCTGACTAACGATTGGCCTATTACCCCCACTCCCCCCGGTATCACCTCATCAGCATAACGACCCTCATCAGCATTGCGAAAGTTGCCTAACCTGTTTTGCCTGAGCAGGCTATTGTATGAACGATCCAAATTGAACCTCACACCACCAGACCGGTTTAATGAAGGATTTTGTTGTTTTATAAGAATCGCCTCTTTTACCCCCCTTTCAAACCATCTATGTTCTTTCGCTAAGATTTTAACCTCATTGTCGTCAAATGAGTGGTTGCTAGCTTTTAGGTGCAAATGTACTGCCGATTGAGGCCCACTAGTATTATCCCTGCGATGTTGATAAAGTCTTTTTTTGAGAATTTGTTGAGTCTCCCCAATGTACTGCTCTTTACAATTTTCATTCTTACAATGTATGGAATAAACTACATTACTTTGTTTTTCATTTGGTAGCCTATCTTTTGGATGCACTAATTTTTGCCTTAACGTGTTTATCGGTTTGAAATAAGTAGGAATTTTATGTTGCCAAAGGACTCTGTAATTTTTCAGAAACTTCTGCAATGTACGGTACTGCTACTCCTCTCCTTTTAGAATCTTGAGAATTATTGGTTTCGTTCGCTATTCTTTCTTTCTGACATTTGTTGAATGACCACTGAGGGTACCCACAGTTAGTGAGTGCTCTCCTGATATGTTTTGACTCCTTTTCTCTACCTTCAGTGCTAGTTGGTATTAGTTTAGCCCTATGCTGTAGGGTTCTGATAACTCCTAGTTTATGTTGTAAAGGGTGGTTAGAGTCAAAAAGTAAGTATTGGTCAGTGTGCGTAGCCTTCCTAAAGACTTCTGTTTTTAGCGCTCTGTCCTCTTTTATAATTACTTTACAATCCAAGAAGGCTAGTTGGTTCTCTTGAATGTCCTCACGAGTAAATTTAATGTTGAAGTCTACAGAGTTGAGATGATCTGTGAAGGATTGAATTTCTTGTTTCTTAATTATGACAAAAGTATCGTCCACATATCTAAACCAGTGTCTAGGTTTTGTCCCTGGGAAGGATGTGAGGGCCTGTTTCTCCATCTCTTCCATGTAAAGATTAGCCACTATGGGTGAAACTGGTGAGCCCATAGCACAACCATGGATTTGTTTATAAAATTTTTCCCGAAATTGAAAATACGTAGTATTAAGGCAGATTTCTAATAATTGGCAGATGTGATCCGGTTTCAGTTTGGTTCTTTCATGCAGAGAAACATCCGCCAGCAGCCTCGTCCTCACCACTGAGACTGCTGCTGGGGTTGGGACAGATGTAAAGAGAGAAGTCACATCGTATGATGCCAAAGTTTCCTCAGGTTCCAATATGAGGTCTTTGATCCTCTCTACAAACCCTGTGGTGTTCTCTACGTGGTATTCTGTGTTACCAACCAACGGAGCTAAAATAGTTTTTAAATATTTGGCTACATTGTATGTAGAGGAGTCAATGCTACAAACAATGGGTCGGAGGGGGAACCCTTCTTTATGTATTTTTGGCAGGCCATAGATACATGGCGTGGCCTCTCCCGGGTATAATCTAAAATACATCTGTTTGTCTATATGTTTTCCTTTCTCTAGCTTTTGGAGACAGTCAATCATTTCTTTCTTGTATCTATTGGAAGGGTCCCTTTTTAGTTGCTCATACGTGTTAGAATCACTGATTAACCTATTTATTTTGTCTTCATAATCCAATGTGTTGAGCAGCACTGTGCATCTGCCCTTGTCTGCTGGCAAAATAGTAATATTTTTGTCTTTTTGTAGAGTAGTTAACGCCTTTCTCTCTTCTAATGTTATGTTGGACGGAGGAAGTTTGGCACTACTGAGAAGAGCTGATATTTTAATGCGTAGATCATCTGCCTCTGCATACAAAAGTTTGTTATTTTTAATAGCCGATTCAGTAGCTGTGATATAATCTATTGTAGGTATAGTTTTAGGAGTCACTGAGAAATTTAAACCTTTGGTAAGTACCGCCTTTTCTGTCTCTGAGAGACAAAAGGCCACCTTTAAATTAGCTGATTTAAAGAACCACCTCAGATTCAATCTTAGATGTAGACAGAGCCGGTTAATTCCTAAATGCTTGAAGCAAGCACCCCTGGAACCCGGATACTTAGCCGATAAAATGCAACAAAATTATACTAGGAAAATTCTAAATTTGCGAGTTAGGAGACTTAACATAGAGATAAAAAACAAACAGTCAGAAATAGAAACTTATTATCAGCGATTACAAACTAATCTTACCCACAAAATCTATCAGGAAGTGTGTGAATTTACTAAATCCGGTTATATGAGGCACCACAGCAAAACCAAAGAGAGACAAAAGGGTAAATTTCAAAAATTACTTTTACTGAAACAATCTCAGCTACTGGTAAACACGCGTAAAATTAGGTATGAACAACAAAATAAATAGGTTAATCAGTGATTCTAACACGTATGAGCAACTAAAAAGGGACCCTTCCAATAGATACAAGAAAGAAATGATTGACTGTCTCCAAAAGCTAGAGAAAGGAAAACATATAGACAAACAGATGTATTTTAGATTATACCCGGGAGAGGCCACGCCATGTATCTATGGCCTGCCAAAAATACATAAAGAAGGGTTCCCCCTCCGACCCATTGTTTGTAGCATTGACTCCTCTACATACAATGTAGCCAAATATTTAAAAACTATTTTAGCTCCGTTGGTTGGTAACACAGAATACCACGTAGAGAACACCACAGGGTTTGTAGAGAGGATCAAAGACCTCATATTGGAACCTGAGGAAACTTTGGCATCATACGATGTGACTTCTCTCTTTACATCTGTCCCAACCCCAGCAGCAGTCTCAGTGGTGAGGACGAGGCTGCTGGCGGATGTTTCTCTGCATGAAAGAACCAAACTGAAACCGGATCACATCTGCCAATTATTAGAAATCTGCCTTAATACTACGTATTTTCAATTTCGGGAAAAATTTTATAAACAAATCCATGGTTGTGCTATGGGCTCACCAGTTTCACCCATAGTGGCTAATCTTTACATGGAAGAGATGGAGAAACAGGCCCTCACATCCTTCCCAGGGACAAAACCTAGACACTGGTTTAGATATGTGGACGATACTTTTGTCATAATTAAGAAACAAGAAATTCAATCCTTCACAGATCATCTCAACTCTGTAGACTTCAACATTAAATTTACTCGTGAGGACATTCAAGAGAACCAACTAGCCTTCTTGGATTGTAAAGTAATTATAAAAGAGGACAGAGCGCTAAAAACAGAAGTCTTTAGGAAGGCTACGCACACTGACCAATACTTACTTTTTGACTCTAACCACCCTTTACAACATAAACTAGGAGTTATCAGAACCCTCCAGCATAGGGCTAAACTAATACCAACTAGCACTGAAGGTAGAGAAAAGGAGTCAAAACATATCAGGAGAGCACTCACTAACTGTGGGTACCCTCAGTGGTCATTCAACAAATGTCAGAAAGAAAGAATAGCGAACGAAACCAATAATTCTCAAGATTCTAAAAGGAGAGGAGTAGCAGTACCGTACATTGCAGGAGTTTCTGAAAAATTACAAAGAGTCCTTTGGCAACATAAAATTCCTACTTATTTCAAACCGATAAACACGTTAAGGCAAAAATTAGTGCATCCAAAAGATAGGCTACCAAATGAAAAACAAAGTAATGTAGTTTATTCCATACATTGTAAGAATGAAAATTGTAAAGAGCAGTACATTGGGGAGACTCAACAAATTCTCAAAAAAAGACTTTATCAACATCGCAGGGATAATACTAGTGGGCCTCAATCGGCAGTACATTTGCACCTAAAAGCTAGCAACCACTCATTTGACGACAATGAGGTTAAAATCTTAGCGAAAGAACATAGATGGTTTGAAAGGGGGGTAAAAGAGGCGATTCTTATAAAACAACAAAATCCTTCATTAAACCGGTCTGGTGGTGTGAGGTTCAATTTGGATCGTTCATACAATAGCCTGCTCAGGCAAAACAGGTTAGGCAACTTTCGCAATGCTGATGAGGGTCGTTATGCTGATGAGGTGATACCGGGGGGAGTGGGGGTAATAGGCCAATCGTTAGTCAGGAATGTAGGAACAATCAGTGGGGCCACAGGGGGGGGTCCCGCGCCCCCCCCCAACCTGAGAGTAGGGACCTATCATAGCTGTGTCCGGCGCCACCAGGTCTGGACATTAGGGATATATAAATGGGGCCGATACGACCAGTCAGACTTTAGTTCGCTGACGAAGCCTCTTGGATAGGAGGCGAAATGTCCGAAACCTTCACTTTTGTACAGATGACGGCTGAAGAAACCTTCTCATCGTTGAAAAGTGGTTCTTTGGATTGGATTGGATTAGCCTTTTTTCGTCTCGCAGTGAAGAAATTTGCATTTCACAGCAGCAAAGTTATGGAAGGAAGCCAATCTCCTGGCGCCATCTTGAAGTCAAAAGAACAAAAAAAAATATGACAACACAAAAGACTCAGTCATTCAATCTTAAGCACTTTCTGCGCCCTCTTTGTTGTATGAAGCAGTTCTAGATGAAAGAGGAGAGGATCAAAGCATCCTTTTCACCAGTGGATCAGTGTGAAATGTGTACGTCCGCTACAAACTAAATGTTGAAAGCAAACACGAAGCTGTAGCATCCATTGACGGGATGGTATCACATCTCCTGTCTCACATAAATCCGCTTCAGTTCCAAGCCGCGGCAATTCCACATACGCATCGGCACTCTGCCATGACTTCATCCAGCCGCAGACTGTCTAACAGCACTGACCCTTTCGCTGAACAAAGCGGGTCTGTGAAAATGCTGCCAGCTACAGTCGCAAAAAAGCACAATCGCCCAAGAGCTGTCCAGCGATGACAATCAAATGGCACCGACATTCCTCCCAATCAAAAACAGTGCTGGCATTTTTGTGCTGCCGTAAAGGCACAACCGCTCACATAGCAATATCACTTTAAAATCTCTTTGTCAACCTCTTTACGACTGGATGCGGCATGTGACATGACAGGGTTGAGTATCTTTCAGATCAAGATGCACTGCAACGACGGCAAACGACCGCATTCTATCATCACATCTTGATGGAGAATGGACAGAAAAGAAGTTTTCATATTAAAAGTGTTGTGCCGCCGAACACAACGCCCACAATGGAAGCAGGGTAAATCTGGGGTCAATCTGAGGTCAATCAGACAGAGCCTGTTAAAATGTCATTTCCATGTCGGAAATCTGGCCTCGGACTAATTTAGGATTTAGTAAGCTGCTTCACAGGGAGAGGTCATTAGCCAGGTTACAAATCTATCAGGTCATGGAAAGGATAAGCTATTAAAATGTCTATGTTCCGTTGTTTATAGTTATTGATTTTTTTCAAAATCAAGAGTCAATCACCTTAGGAGAAACCATAGGAGAAACACACACTTGTTTAGAATTTTCTATTCTACCAAAAAAAAAATCAGGCCAGTGAGCTTCTATCTTGCACGTACCGCTACAATCATGAAGTCTCCAATACTCAAAGCTACATGTTTTTTTCTCCTCTAGGTTGAAGAGGATGGTGGAAATCAACTTCCTCTGTGTCCATAAAAAGCTGCGTTCAAAGCGTGTGGCGCCTGTGCTCATCCGAGAGATCACACGGCGGGTCAACCTGCAAGGAATATTTCAGGCGGTGTACACGGCAGGCGTCGTGCTGCCTAAACCAGTTTCTACGTGCAGGTAAACTTTCAGGCCCTCGGATGTCTGCTTCAAAAAAACATTTCGAATGTTAAATTGGTTGATTGACAGGAAGTTGATTATAAAGCCAGTGAAATACACGCAAGCTTTCTTTTATTGTGTGTTATTTTCCAGGTATTGGGATCGTTGTCTAAATCCCAGAAAACTTGTGGAGGTAAAGTTCTCACACCTAAGCAGAAATATGACCCTGCAAAGAACCATGAAACTCTACAGACTACCAGATGTTCGTAAAGGCTCCCTTCACTCCATTTTCAGGCCAAGTTTCGCGTATTATTAACAATATTCATGATATGTAATTGCTCACTCCCTCCGCCGCCGCCAGAGCACCAAGACAGCAGGGCTACGGCCGATGGAGCCGCGCGACATCCGGCAGGTGACCGAACTGCTGCAACAGTACTTGAGACGTTTCCAGTTGGCGCCGTCCATGAACGATGAGGAGGTGGCTCACTGGCTTCTTCCGCAGGAAAACATCATCGACACATATGTCATCGAGGTAGCTGCAATCCACTTCAATTGTGGAAAACGTTTTTTGCATTCTTGGTGGATAGAAAGGGTTTACATATCATTGTTTAAAGACTACTAGAACAGGTGACATTTTGTTTCCGGGGTTAATGGGAGGCATTTTGAATTGTGGCAGATGTGCACATTGATTGGTTCACAGCCTCTTCACTGCTTGTAAAAGGGTGTGCACACGTATGCAACCACAAGATCTTGTTTTTTTATTAACACATTCACTGCCATTCACAAATTTCTTTGGGGAATTGAAAATATGACGCAGAGCGCCATTCCCGAATTTGTTCGGGTTTTTTTTTTCTCTTGCTTGAGTGTCGCGAAAGCGCTAGCCACAGCCTCTGGCAATGTTTTTTTTCCCATTCACAAGGGGAAAGCATTTCCGTTTTTTCATGTGAGCGTATTGTCACACCTTCAGCTGTTGTTAAAGCGCTATATAAACTAATATGTATGTACAGTTTTGTATTGTATTTTGGACAGCCGCTCTCATTTCAAGCTAATATAACTCCGGACCCATAAAATTTAGGACAAAGGACACATTTGTCCATGGACTTAAGATGAATATTGAGGACATTGAAGAAATGTTCGAGCAGCTTACAATAAAACCCTTTCAATCATTTCCATTCATAATTCGACGCTCTAGTAGGATATTGAATGAATAAAGCTTCAAACTGGATTCCATTAAGGCATCTGAGGACAGACTATTTTCACTTTAAGATGGATATGAATGACATTGAATAAATACTATAACAATGCTTAGTTGCTCAGGACTCTAGCATGTCTGCCATTTTGAAACTGATTTTGTTTCCTATAGGGTGCTGGCGGCATTTTGACAGACTTTGCTAGTTTCTACACTCTACCCTCCACGGTGATGCATCACCCTCTGCATCGGAGCTTGAAGGCCGCATACTCCTTTTACAATGTTCACACGCAAACGCCGCTACTGGACTTAATGAATGACGTTCTGATCCTTGCCAAGCTGGTAATTTACTCTCAGCATCTTTGTATTTGGTGATCTAGTGCAATGTTCTCAATCTTAATTGCACCAAAATATGTATTTTACAAACTAAAAAAAGATGTGCAAATACCAATATCAGAAAAAATATATATATGTTAGGTGTACGACACCCCCCTGGCATACATACATTACATTATTTACAATACGATACAATACATATTGATATTTGTTGTGAATTGCAAAGTTTCACATTGTGGGACTATTATAGGCTTTCTGATTCTGAATAAACAATACCATAATTTCAAACCAGTTAAAGTTAAATTAACATGCCATAGCACAGTGCTTGGGAATCAGTCCCCTAGTTCACCATGCGAAAGTATTAACCAATGCCTGCATGATTAACTCATTCACTGCCAGGGTTTTTGTCAGTTTCACTCAAATTGCAGAACACAGAGAAGATTGAGTTTTAGGACCACATAAACATTTTATTCAGCATTAGAACCCTTACTCTCTTCTTTCATCAGAAAAAAAGAGAGTTAATTCTTAAGTTATATGGGTCTGGAGTTATGTGAGCTTGAAATGTGGGCAGATGCTGACCCCTCGGGGGAGGGAAAAACATTGCCAGAGGTGTGACCAGAGCTTTATCCGAAACCGCACAAGAAAAACCAAAACCCGAACAAATTCGGGAATGGCGCTCCACGTCATGGTTTTCAATTCCCGAATAAATTTGGGAATGGCAGTGAATGAGATAATAATACCAAGTAACTTGAGCTTCCTAAAAGTACCCAAACTCCAGAAGTCAACCAGTGCTTTCAATACGCTAGCAAAAATGAAAAGTGACAGTAGTTTTTGATGATTATTTCTTCCACAGAAAGGCTTTGATGTGTTCAATGCCTTGGATCTTATGGAGAATAGAGTGTTTCTTGAAAAGCTCAAGTTTGGTATAGGAGATGGCAATCTGCAGTATTACCTCTACAACTGGAAATGTCCTTCAATGGACGCTGATAAGGTCAGTGAACAATATTTGATTACTTTTTGAAACAACAACATGGATGCATTTATTTATTTATTTATTTATTTATTTTGTCATACAATTCTGTTTCAGGTTGGTCTGGTCCTTCAGTAGCCCTTGTGTCTTTTAAGTCGGTTCCAGACACATACCCACACAAACACACTGACTGAGTGATACATGACAAGGACACAAGGTCTGGCAATTATGTATCTTCACACACAGGTTGCCCAAGACAGACTACGGTGAGAAAAACAACCTCTATTCTGGGAAGATGTTTTTTTTTTCCAGCTCACTTGTGGGTAAAACTCTATTTAAAAAAAAAAAGAAAACATTTCAAAGGTGATCATCATCCCGTTTGGCCTGCACAATGATCATCGGCATGCCCTTGTTGTCATACACAGTATGGAAATCCGACAACTTCATTTGTTGGGATTTTTTTTTCTTCAGGAAGTTATGTTGTCCCTCTCTACTTCTGCACCTCACCAATCGAGGGCTATTCATACAATATCAGGGATGCATCTGGGTCGTGCCCTTGCGCCATTTACACATTTGGACAGCCACTGCCGCAACTTTGTAACTCCACTGCGATCTATTACGATTGGCGCATATTAGCTACATGATCTGTGCCACATATGACATATTTCTGTTACAAGAGCAAAAGAAACAAATTTAGTGAACCCGCAATTGAAAACTATTCAATTCCCATCAGAGGTTACAACTTTTGTCGTGATCCGCCGGAAACTACCGAAAGAGATAATTGAATACTCATTTAACCACGGTGCATTGCAGTATTTACATCGAACCACATCGATATATATGGTTGCAATATTTAAAAAAAAAAGCTGCAAACAAGGAAAGACATTTTCGTTTTTTTAAGAAACAACGGAGGGTATTGACAATTCATTTCAGCAAACCACAGTTAATGATTTGAATTTAGCGGCTAATGGGAGTGATTTCAGAGCTGTTGCAGCACATTGGAAATCTTAAAAGCAAATACATTTGGTAAAGTCGACACTAGTAAGAAAAATTGTGCCAACTCTGTGCCCTGTCTTCTCTGTAATACCGTTCAATATCAAAATAGCACGGGATTGGTTATGTAATAACTAAAGAAAATAGAAAAAGTTTGTTTATTTTATGTATGAATACATTATTTAACTTGAATTAAAATCTTTTATATATTAGAAAAATAGATTCTCATCAAGTAATATTTTTTATTTACAATTTAGAAATATCATGCTCCAATGAATGGATTTTGGTTTATTTCAATCAGTTTTGTCTACTTTAGCAATCCAGTTAAATCGGGCCCATGAATTTTTGAATTTGGCCTCCTTTTTAGACACGAGGGGCCAACTGGCCCACTTTTTAAATTTCCCAGATGCATCACTGTAATTTTTATTATTTCACTGCTGTGTACTTTATATTTTGTTCTCGATAAATCCAGACCTGGACACTGTCATACGAACATAACACCAACTGGTACATTGCCTTTATTTATTTTTTGGGGGCGGAGGGGCTGAAATATTGAGTTACATGTACAGCATGAGGACATGCAAGCAGTTCAAGACTTTTTTTAAACAAAGAATGTATTACAGTACACCAATAAAGCACAATTATTTTGGAGTTTAAAAAAGGTCCTCAAGGCGGCTGATGTTTGGAAAAAAATAAGCTATGGTACTTCTAAGTGTGACAGTGATCTGCGACCATTTTACAATACGTTGGTATTAAATAGCCTTTAAAGCTGTGGATATTTTTTGGGGGTGGGGTTTGCCATGTCCCACTGTTTGTTGTTTCTGTACTTTTTGCATACAGTTATACCTCGGTTTATGAATGTTACATTTATGAACATATTACCTTGGCATACGAACAATTTTTCGGGATACACACGGAGCTGCCACAATGAGTGATGTGTCGTTCCTGAACGAGCCCGTTCTCCTAACAAGAAAATGGCAGCCGGCTTGTTTTAGTCCTCTATTCCCTGCCCCCAGTCGTCGGTTAAAGCCACGTGATTGGTCAAGAACGCAAGGTCTAACTCATCTTGCTTAGTGGTCTGATTCATAAATGAAGCATAACATTTCCGGTTTCAACAAGAACTGGTCTTTAAAAAAGTACTCTCACCTCGCCATTGAAGGCCTTAAACATCAAGTGGCCACAGAGTTTGGCATGCAAAAAAAATAAGCAAATGTTTAACATTTGGGTATGTACATTTAAAGGTTGATAGGTCATGAAGTTATGCATTTTAAATTCATCCTAACTTTTGATGCGTAGTGTTACAATAATGTCATACATTTTGTATGTCTCTCATTGAACTTCATTGAAAAATCCATCCCGTTGCGCCAACATCTTTTCAATCACAAGTCAGGGTTAATTCACCATCGCAATGAAAACAACACAAAAGACAAATGATCAAATGGCAGGCGTTGTTAGGCCAATCATCAACAAAACAGCAAATTCTCTTGTCTTCCTGTTGTATTTGGGACAAAATGGAGTCTTGCGTAGAAAAGAGCATTTAGTTAAGTCAGAAATAAGCTGCTGGGAAGCATTTTTTGGGGTTATTTCACATGCAAAACTATATTAATCACCTCTGTTGAATGATTCGTTTTCGAGATAATTATCTCGATTGTTGGTCGGGGTGGTGTATATTTATTTTTTCATTTTTTGATGTCTTAATCCCAACCCATTTTATTGTTTTCTACTCCTATGTTGTCTGACACAAATCGACTATTTTTTTAGGTGTGAAGCTCGATGCACGGAAAAGGTTCCATTTATATTTTGACTGTGACAATTTTCCCTGTGTAAAAATTCTATAAACGGGAAAGCGGAGGAGTTTGATATCATTTAGTTGATCTTGTTCATGTTCACATTTGAGATGTTCACCATTGTCTTCTTTTTCAGAATCAGAAAGCCTTTAATTGTCCCACAATGGGGAAATTTGCATGCTTTTCCTCTCCTCTTAACCTCAAATACATTACAACACCTATTGATTTATATAGCGCTTTAACAGCAGCAAATGAAGAAACAAATGAAAAAAAGCAGTCTGCTCGAGTCCAAACTTTCTTTTTCGTTTGTTTGAAACCTTGAGTGCATTGCATGCACCAAGGTGGCCGAACTTATGTTCCAACTCATACAAATGCTAGTTGTGTCTCAAAAAAAAGGGTGAATATCGCTGCAGAACCTGCCTCATTGAGAATATTTTGTTCATTTTTCCAGATTTTTAACATCATAGGGCAAACAAACCATATAGCTTTATCAAACCGAAGAACATTTTTTACAATTCAAAAGCTGTGAAAAGGCTCACAGGACATGTACCAGCATCACATGTAGACCACATGACACCATGCAATGTATCTGTTCAAACAAACGCCGCCTATGCCAGCATGGATATTTGAATAAATTCCAGAATATTCAGCGCAAGTCTTAAAACGTAAAATATAGCTATATGCGGTGGAATCTTTATAAAATACGCTCCGAAGAAGTCATTTCAATTGATTTTACAAATTATGGACACAACTTGTCAGAGGCGTCGGTTGTCCTTTAAAATGCAAAAGGTAAACCTAATTTGATGAATGATGAACAGTACTATTAACCATTTCTAATTGAAAAAGAAAATTTATTGGTTAATTCATACATCAAAAATTGACAATGTTTTAGGTTCATTTTAAAATTTCAACACAAAGCCAAATATTCCAAGCTTTTCTTAAGTCCTAATAATCAAACCTAGTGGGTCTCCAGGCACAAGTTCCAATTAATGTTAAGGACAAAAATTAAGGGAACTTATTTTCCCTTGGCTTTCTTCCGATTCCGCTTTCGTTTTATCTTGGCTGGGTTTGAAACTATTTTTATCACTTTGAGGGGTTGCAGGTTGCAGTGTTCACTCTCCGGCTCCAGTTTTCTTTTCTGGCCTGCCATTTGTCCACCTTTCTCCTGTTGCATTTCAACACCACATGCAGCATCTTGTAACCATGCAACATCCAAAGAGGGCATCCTGGGTATGATTGCATCCACGGTGTCAGTGAACACCTCTGCCTTGTCGTTGTTGTCACCTTGGCGACAGCTGTGCCTGAACCCCAGAGCGAGGACACTCTTCAAGCTTAGCAACGGGGCCACGCTTTCGCTCAAACGTGGAACTTGGCAGGCCGGGACGCCTCTACTGGCGCTTAATGCTATCAGGTGGTTGGTCATGTGCTTGGGTTTGATCGACTTGCACACCAAAAGCAGCTTGAGTTGATTCCTCTCCAGAGCTTTGGTAACCTCGTTGATGCCCAGGGCGAGTTGTCGTCTCGCGGCCACATCTATCCAACCACCTTTCGGTGAATTCTCCAATTTATTTGTGTCTGTATCCATGGATGAGGAATCCGGACCTTTTAGTTTTTTTCTCCACGGCCGAAACACCTTCACTTCTTTCTTCTCAAGTCCCATGGAAACGAGTTTGTCTTTTAAGGTTGCCAGGATAAACTGCATGTCATTTTGTGGAAGAGGGCTCCAGTTCATCGCAAAAGGGGATGTGAACATCGTCTTAACCCTGATTGGGGTTTTGACGGACTTTTTGCCGCTGCCTTTTCTCGGTGTTTCCATTTCAATACCTGGAATTAAAAAAAAAACAACGAAAAGAATTACAGCCACATTTCATCTGCTTAGTGTGGCGCCCCGTGAAATAAGTAAAATGAGCAATTGTCAGAAAATCGCAATTTAAAAAATATGTTAGGAGTAATGTACAGGATGGGCCAAAAGTAAGTTCGCACTTTAAATAATCACTGTAGGCACTGTACTCTTGGCTCAACCTCTACATGGACATCAATGATCTGTCGTACCGTCCACAACTATTGAATTAACAAAAAAAGAACAGCACACAAACAAAAAAGTTTTTGAAACAGACTTTACCTGAATGTTTCTACAGCTTGTGTTGTATAACGCTTTTATTTCCAATGGTGAATGACAAATTCTTTCAAAAACACACGCTAGCTACAGGGCGCCGCCATCTTGTTTGATTTTGCGAAAGCTTTATTTAAAAACGCAGTAAACAGTGACGACGTTTGTTAAAAGTGTAGTTCATTATTTGCAAAGACTTGTTGAAATAAATTTTGAAAAAGATTATCTTCTGCGAGGGGAGAGTTTTATTTGGTGCAGCTACATGCAGACGTCACGTCCTTTATGTGGCTTTGTTAAAGCGGGTTCGGTAAATGATACAACTACAGTACTGGATAAAGCGAAGATGAGAGTCTGTGACACCTCTAATTCCAGGACATTCTATCCGATAATACTCAAGGAAAGTGAAACCACCCGAGAGACTGATTGAAACCATGTAACGTGCTTTCCTAATTGATCATGTGGTGAAAAGATGATGTGAAAGTTTCATATGAATGTTTCGTTTATTGTTGGCAATTTTGGAAATACTTTATTCAAGTCCAATGTGTTAAGTACTGAGCACAAAAAAATACTCTGTGTGTGTGGTTCCACGACTAAATTAGTTACATTTCTTAAACGTAAAGAATAAAATTAAGAAAGGGAGATGTTATATGAGCAAATCGCATTTGCTTGTTCGATTATCGATGCCTGGCTAGAGACCAAGCAGAGCATGCGCTGCAGCGAGTCAGTCGAACGAGTCATCGAGTCACTCACTCATGTAACTAACTTGCTTTCTCTCTCCAACCAAGACGGCAGTTCTAATAAAGTGATTCAACTCTCATGACTCGTTGCGGCTCAGGGTCGGTTTGGTCTATAGCCAGGCATTGCTAGTCGAACAAGCACATTCGATTTACTCATATCATTATATATGTAGTTTGAAGCTATCCGGCACTTAGAGAACGGTTACTATTCATGCTTCTATTATATTCTCTGTTGTGATTTTTGGGGGAAACATTTCCTTCTGTGGTTTTAAAATAAATACGCGTCCACAAGAGCTCTATTATTTGACCCCAGATATAGCGTGTACAGTATGGACTTTTGCCCCAGACATAACGTGCCAAAAAGTAAACCGTTCTCTGGTCTGAGCATGCGCACATGTCAGGCCACCGACTAGCTCCGTTGGAAGCAGAGTCCCGCCTGCTCCTACAGGCCTTGCTGGAGCGACATTCGACCATCGAACCGTTGTTTTTGCGGCTTCGCCCAAAAGAAAGAACCGGATATTTAAAAGAAGCACATCGGAATATCGGAGATACAGTCATCGAAAATGGCCTCTGTGGTAAAATTTCAACTTCTTTCATCATCCATGTTTGACATTGCTCACGCGATCATGCACTGTCTGTCTTCATGCTGCATTACATTTTTTCTTTACGTTTTAAGAGCATATCACAAATTACATTTGACCCGTCTGCTCCGACCAGCATCGATGGTACAAGGTTGGAGAAAGCAAGCTTATTATGCGGTGAGAATAGAATAGAGGTTCCCAAGCTTGTGTTGGGGCTTCAAATGGTCGTTTCTTATTTATCATCAAAGAGAGATTTTAATGTAATATACAATAGAGAATGAGACAAAAAAAATCCAACATTTTTTTTAATTAACGATTTTTTTGTTCCAAAAATACAATGCAAACGCAGGTAAGAAGGAAGGCAAACACAAGGAGATACACAGTAAATTTCGTGAAGGAATCACGTTCTATTCCAAATGAGGCAAATTATAGTCTGAAAATTAACTAGATTTTGTCCAAATCTGAACAGAAAAACAATTACACCTATAAGAAAGAATTAGAACTATGTAGAGTGCATTTTACTCATTTTTAACTTTTATTCCAAATAAATAAAATACATTTTCGTTTCATGACAACATAAATTAAACACCCACATTTTGAATTGATGAGTGGGAGGCAGTTGTTCTTTAAATTGCTTAAATAAGATAAATTATAGGGAAAAAAATACAACTCTGACTCGTGTTACTCATTACTCCATTTAATTTACTGTGTGGAATGCAAAATATAAATCAGGTCTTAAGGAGGACCGAATGAAGGAAAGCAGAGGAATGACGTTTGTGCTAATGGAGGGAAAAAGTGAAAATCAGGTCTAAGGAAAATATGGCAGAATAACTAAATATTATCAAATGAAAATATATATTTTGTACCCCTTTTCCCACCTTCAAGAACATTTTAGTTGGATCTTCAAAAGTTTGGGAAACTCAGCCTTCAACGTTTGTATTTATCCACCCTGCAGTGTCCTATTTCCTTTGTGAAGTAGAAGTAGGAACAAAAGCACCACCAGTCTTGGATTAAAAAAGCCTTTTGTTTAGCCTGTTGTGTTGTTCTAATAGGTTACCAAGTTCACATTCGGCACTAAATGTGCTTGTTACTTCGCCATAGTTGTTACCAGTTAATAATCAATAGTCTTGTCTCTCTGTTATCACCTGCAGGCAGAGTTTGAGAAGGTGGCGGAAGATGTGAAGAACTTGAAGACACGACCGTCAGACCAGGAGTTGCTTGACCTCTACGCTCTGTACAAACAGGCAGTTGTCGGAGACACAAACACGGGTATGACAAGCGACCCCCTTTAACTTATTCTTTCTTCAGACGTGGGGTGACATTTTGATGGCTAGTTTCCGGTCACCCGACTAGCCACCCGCACATCTCGGGGAAGATTCTGATAAACGTGCTTTTGTGGTTCAGATAGATTTAAATACGTTTTGATTGTAAGACAGAGGATAAAAGACTAACAAATCCTATTTCACGTTCTCCAGATAGGCCAGGGTTGTTCGACATGAAGGGCAAAGCCAAGTGGGATGCGTGGAACTCCAGGAAAGGTAGTAATCAAAATGTTTGAGCGGAAATAATAATAATACAGTAAAGTCTCGTTATATCGATATCGTATATATCGATAGTTCCGGTTATATCGATACTATTTCTATGCACGCACGGAGAAAATTACATGCAAACAGGGTCGGATATATCGATAGTCCCGGTTATATCGATATTTTTTCGGACTCCCTTGAATATCGATATAACGAGACTTTACTGTAATAATAATAATAATAATAATAATAATAATAATAATAATAATAATAATAATAATAATAATATAATAATAATAAGAATAAGAATAAGAATACGAATAAGAATAGGAATAGGAATAGGAATAAGAATAGGAATAAGAATAGGAATAAGAATTAAGAATATATTTCATTTATAAGCACCTTTCAAAACTCAAGGTGACTTTACAGTCACAGGATAAGTTTTTCTGTGGGTGAGCAGCGGCAGCCACTGGCGCCAGCGTTCACTTAACCCGGAATAACTCATATCGATAGAAAGCTAGCTAGCTAATAACTAGCCAGCTAGATAGCTGGCCAGCTAGATACCTAGCTGACTATCTAGCTGGATGGCTGGCTTTATAGCCAGCTAGCTAGCTAGATAGCCAGCCATCCAGCTAGATAGTCAGCATCTACATACCACAATTGAGTTTTTTTAACCTGTCATTTGTGTTCCCTTGTTTGCTCAGGAATGTCCAAGGATGAAGCCATGTCTGCTTACATCACACTCGCGAAGGAACTCATCAGTAAACTGGGTTAACATAAGGAAATACGAACATGCTATCCTCAATAAAGGACTAAAGTGAGGCTGCGAACATGAAGTATAACACATTATAATGATGCATTTGTAATTTCTTTTTCTTTTTTGAATTGCTTCTGTCCACTTACATTTCTTTAATGTGAAGGTGTAGCATAGGGTAGTTAGTACTCCATTTCTTTGCTTATCAGTGAATGTTAATTCCATAATGTGCATTAATTGTCAATGATTAATTTAATCAAACTCAATCCATATTAGAAATGAAAAACTGAAACCATTAATGTTGATGATTTGAAAATAAAAATTATGCATTGTCATATGCATTGATTGGATTTGTGGTCATTATAAATATAATTTGTGAGATGCATGATTTTCACACCTGATGTGGTATGCTCTGATTCACGAGGAAGATAATATTTGAGCTTAACTCATTCATTGCCATTTCCGAATTTATTCGGGAATTGAAAATATGACGTGGAGCGCCACTCCTGAATTTGTTCGGGTTTTATTTTTTCTTGCGGGGGATGCGTTTCAAGCTTCGGTCAGACTTCTGGCAATGTTTTTCCCTTCCACGAGGGGCCGGAATTCACCTTTTTGTACAGCCACCGACATTTTTAATGCAGATAACTCTCCAACCAAGTAAGCCGAAAATAAACTTTTTTTTTCTGATGAAAGAAGATTCTTACGCTGCGTTGAATGTTTATGTAGTCCTAAAACTCAAATATCTGTGGGTCCTGCAATTTGAGTGAAAATGACAAAAACTCTGGCACAGCAGTGGACTTATTTTTGCTTATCGTCTGGCAGTGAATGAGTTAAAATGCATTCAAATCTGACAGCTGATCTTTGTTACCTTCTCCAAGCTTTTGAATTACCATATTTGTTAAGTAGTTTTTGCACAAGTTCCTCTCCTCAAAATTCACAAAGGAAGTTTGATCCATTTTAGTTAGTGGCAAATAAATGTCCTGGTTGGATTAGATCGAGCTGTGCTTCAACAGTCTCCATCATGCTGTTTACATTTTGTTGAGCGGAAAGAATTGCGACATTACTATTCTTTAATGTAAAAAAAGTTATAATTTTGAATATGTGTTGAATTTTTTTCTTGAAACACGACTAGTAACGAATTAATAGTTTGTTTAACTTTTGCCACACATCGATGTCCACATAGCAGCTTTGTGAAATGTAGGGCAAATGCCACTGTATTGCGCATGCGCCCTTGATCTCTTCCGGGCTAATCGGAGGGGCACTCGGTTAAAGGTGAACAGCGGGAATACTCAACAGTTACACCGAACGCTAATCCAAACGCGCGACTGAAGTTTTAGTTGTTTACGGTAACTTTGTCGTCTTCTATCCAAAAGGTGAGTTGTCAATTACATTTTGCATGCAGCTCAACATGGGAGATAGAGATGGAAATCATGTTAACTAATCAAGTCAGCTAGCTAGACGAGTTAGACTTATGTGACGACACTTTGTGTATAATGCAAATGTACTTATTTGGACGTGTCTGGTTTATTTTTAATGAGGGAGTGGTTTAATGTATTATAAATTGTTATCAGAGAGAAAAGCCGAAAGGAAAAGATTATTATTATTATTATTATTATTATTATTATTATTATTATTATTATTATTACTTTCAGAACAGTTTGCACAGAAACTGGCAGCTCACCAATGGCCTATTAAAGGACAAGCGACGTCTCCGGACAAATTGTGTCCATAATTTGTAAAATGGCTTCAAATGACTTCTACTGAGCGTATTTTACAAAGATTCCACCGCATATAGCTATATTTTACGTTTTAAGACTCGCGCTGAATATTCAGGAAGTCTTGTTTTGGAGTTGGTGACGAGTCCGTACGTGACGTCACTGGAGGAACACCCCTGACCGAAATAAAAGACACATTGTAGCAGTCCTTCCATCATGTCAATGTATTTTGCTGTACTTGTTTGGTCTGAAAACCTCGTGTTGCACCAAAAAGCCGCCAGAAGAGGGCGACCAAGCTCCATGGAAGGAAGTTATCAGCCTGTGGAAACGGGCTGATTAATTTCTCACAGGAGCTCGGACGCCATTTTCTGCCTCTTTTTTGGTGATCCATTTCCCCCCAATGTTGCCTCAAAATGGCACGGAATAAATTCTTTAATCGATTGCAAACATGTATGCTTTCCTCTTCAGAACTATTTGAATCATATTCATAACTGGATGTGTAACAAGAAATTATTCAACGAATCTGAAGCCATTGTTTTGATTCTCCAGCAATGCAAGACGTCTCGGCGTGACATCACGAACTGGGGGCGGGACTTTCTGAAAATGCCCAATTCGCAGCTCAATTTTTTTGCAGATTTTGGACACTTTAAGTCATTTTTATTGGTGTTTTGCATTTGAATAAAAATATCATAGTGCATGTTATGGGCGTTTTAGATTCTATAAAACGTTTTTCTGATGTCAGTTAGGAAACAAAAAAGTGATTGGATTGGATTGTATTGGATATGCCTTTATTAGTCTCACAGTGGAGAAATTTACATTTCACAGCAGCAAAGTGATGAAAGGAATGTCGGTTGTCCTTTAAAATTGGGCATATTGGAGTCACATTAGACAAGTCTGATGTTTTGTTAAGACTTGTTTTGTTTGACCGATTTGTTCGGAGACACCCGATTTTGACCACAATACTCGCTTTATAAACTTGATAAATAGTTGCTTCATAAAAGCAACTATTGACACCATAAAGACATTTCATTTGTATGGTGAAATAAAAAAAGTAAAAAACACAATACATTTTTACACTAATTGAATGTATAAATAAACAATGATTTTTTGTGTGTGTTTTATTTACAGTACAGTGATCCCTCGCTACTTTGCGGTTCACTTATCGCGGCTTCAGTGCATCGCAGATTTTTTTTCAAGGGAAAAACCTTATTTTTTTAATTAATGGCATGCAAATGTGCAAAAAAAAAAACAAAGTAAAAGAAACAACACTGTAAACAACGCAGAACAAAATCAAACACACTGGCTTTGAACAGTTCATGGAGCATTCTTCATGGAGCATTCTGCTTGGGCCATGTCGGTTTATAAAAATCTTCTTGCTCGAAAAAAAGAAAGAGTGCCAACAACTACCGATAACAATGTTGTTCTCTCGGAGAAAGACTCCTTCAGTAGAAAAAAGACGCTACAGCGGTGCGGAGTCAGGACGAATAGGCGCAGCAGCAAAATATTGTTTTACAACACCGTTCTTTAAACTATAAAAAAAGGTTTTATTTTTTTGTTTCATTCTGCAGTAGGTTCAGTTTTGCATTGTGGTAAAAAAAAAAAATAAAAAAAGCTGACTACATTGGACTTTGCGGATTTCACCTATCGCGGGCTATTTTTGGAACGTATCTCCCGCAATAAACGAGGGTTGACTGAACTTCTAATAATTTTAACACACACCACAGAGTCGCGAGTACAAAAATCTCCCGTTTTCTGATTCCTGAAACATAATACAGTAAAGTTCGTTATATCGATATTCAAGGGAGTCCGAAAAAATATCGATATAACCGGGACTATCGATATATCCGACCCTGTTTGCATGTAATTTTCTCCGTGCGGGCATAGAAATAGTATCGATATAACCGGGACTATCGATATATCCGACCCTGTTTGCATGTAATTTTCTCAGTGCGGGCATAGAAATAGTATCGATATAACCGGGACTATCGATATATCCGATATCGATATAACAAGACTTTACTGTATGTATTTACCTACCTACATCGCAACCTGGCTGTCCAGCTTTTATATCTCCATTCTATATATCCATCTCTTCATTGATGGCCCAAACTGTGTGTATGTGTATAATTTACAGGTAGAAAAAAATGGCAAACCAGTTGCCAGAGCCGCAGCATGAGACGACATTCCAGTACCAAAACAACCTGCCTCCTCTGCCTGTCCCCACATTAGAAGGCAGCCTCTCCAAGTATTTGGATGCAGGTGATCATTTGCTTCATATTAAGTATAAAGAGACATTATTTGCAATGTATTGCTTATTTCTATGTCATCCATCTCAGAAAGGCAATCGGTGTGATTATTAATATATTTTATTTCTTGTTAGAGGGCTAGAATCATTTTTCAAATCATAGCAATGCATTACACGCTCATACCTGTGAACCTTGGCTAATAGCTGCCTTAAATGGTTACAATTCCCATATAAAAGTTGTTGTACACCGTACACTATTTGAAATGATAAAAAAAAAAAAAAAACTCAAACACAGCGGAAAAGCAGACAGCTTACTGCGCATGTGCACGTCATGCTTTTATCAATCCGACCGTACTCAGCGATTAACAAAAAATATATACGATTGAGGATTTTTTGCTGGTTTGCCGTGACAATAGTAGCGATCGGCAGCAGCATTGTTGTTAGCTACCAGCAGTTGAGGCCAACTGGATTTGAGCCAAAATGGGCTTTGCAAAATCGGTTCACAATTAAAAATATTTTGCCGTATAAAAGTTGCAGCACACTGTACATTATTTGAAAAAAAAAAATAAAATACGGGGAAAATGTATATAAGATACCAATTATGGTTACTCTGCAGGAGAAAAAAACACACATGCCAAGCCTGTTCCTCTGTCAAAATAGTAAATGAAAAAAAAGTGCTTAAATCGGAATTGTCTTTGAGAGTTTTGAAAGGCGCTTATAAATGAAATTTATTATTATTTATTATTGATAAGAAGGTTTCTTCAGCTGTCATCTGTACAAATTTGAAGGTTTCGGATGTCTGTGTAAGCTCTCAGTTGTACAGGAGTGGTCCATCGATGAGAAGGTTTCTTCAGCCGTCATCAAATTTGTACAGATGACGGCTGAAGAAACCTTCTCATTGATGGACCACTCCTGTACGACTGAGAGCTTACACAGACGTATTATTATTATTATTATTATTATTGTTGTTGTTGTTGTTGTTGTTGTTGTTGTTGTTGTTATTATCAATCTAACTACATATGTGACAGGCATGTACCACTAGATGGAAGCACCTACCTCATTAAAATTAACCTGTGATTGCACTTCTTTTCACTTTAGTGCACTGGTTCTAAGAAAACTTGAATGATACTTTTTTAAACTAATTCTCACATCTGTTTAAATTGATACTCTATCACCTTAGGAGTGGAGTTCTCGTGCTCCAATTTGAGTTTTCAATTTTCATACTATAAGTGGAAGCTAGTTATATATATTATTACATGTCTGAATAAGTCATTCTCTGCCATTCACGAATGTATTTGGGAGTTGAAGATATGAGGTAGAGCGCCATTCCTGAATTTGTTCGAGTTTTGTTTTTTCATGCTTGGGTGCTGATAAGGTGCTGGCCATGGCCTCTGGCAATGTATTTTTCTTTTCCACATTGGCGCCGCATATCCCTTTTTGCGCTTTGTTCCAGTTTCAGCTGTTGTTAAAGCACTGTACAGTCAACCCTCGTTTATCGCTGATGTTCCAAAAATAGCCAGCGATAGGGGAAATTCGCAAAGTACAATGTAGTCAGCTTTTTTTTTTGTTGTTGTAATTTTATTTTACAATGCAAAACTGTACATACTGCAGAATGAAACAAAAAATAAAACCTCTTTTTAATAGTTTAAAGAACGGTGTTGTAAAACAATATTTTGCTGCTGCACCTATTCGTCCTGACTCCGCTGCGCTGTAGCGTCTTTTTGTACTGAAGGAGTCTTTCTCAGAGAGAACATTGTTATCGGTAGTTGTTGGCACTCTTTCTTTTTTTTTTGAGAATACAGAACAGCTGAGCTGTTCAAAGTCAGTGTTTGATTTTATTCTGCTTTGTTTGCAGTGTTGTTTCTTTTACTTTGTTTGTTTGCACATTTGAATGCCATTAATAAAAAATAAAAAAAACGTTTTTTTTCCCCCTGAAAAAAAATCTGCAATGCACGAAGCCGCGATAAGTGAACCGCGAAGTAGCGAGGGATCACTGTATAAACCAATATGTATGTATTGCATTGTATTTTAGACAGCCGCCATCATTTCAAGATTATATAATTCCAGACCAATATAATTTAGGAATTAACTTTTTTTTCTGATGAAAGAGAAGAGTCTTAAAGGACAACCGACGTCACTTTTTTGTTTTTTAACTGACACCAGAAAAACGTTTTATAGCATCGAAAATACCCAAAACACGCAGTATGATATTTTTAGTCATATGCAAAACACCAATAAAAATGACCTAAAGTGTCCAAAATCTGCAAAAAATTGGGCTGCGAATTGGCCATTTTCAGAAAGTCCCGCCCCAATTTCGTGACGTCACGCCAAGCAAGACGTCTTGCATTGCTTGTGAATCAAAACAATGGCTTCAGATTCGGAGAATATGCTTTCTTGTTACACATCCAGTTATGAATATGATTCAAATAGTTCTGAAGAGGAAGGCATAAATGTTTGCAATCGATTAAAGAATTTATTTTTGCCATTTTGAGGCAACATTGGGGGAAAATCTCTCACTAAAAAAAGAGGCACAAAATGGCGACCTCCTGTGGCCACCTCCGTTTCCACAGGCTGATAAATTCCTTATATGGAGCTTGGACGCCCTCTTCTGGCCTTCTGGCGGCTTTTGGGTGCAACACAACTTCCGACAAGACTTCCTGAATATTCAACGCAAGTCTTAAAATGTAAAATATAGCTATATGCGGTGGAATCTTTGTAAAATACGCTCAGTAGAAGCCATTTTACAAATTATGAACACAACTTGTCCGGCGACGTTGGTTGTCCTTTAAGTTTCTAACACTGTATTAAATGTTTATTTATGTAGTCCTAAAACTCAATATTCTGTGGTTGCTGGAAATCAAGTGACAATGACAAAAACCCTGGCACTGGAGTGGACACATTTTTGCACACGTCTGGCAGTGAATGAGTTAATATTTAAGGCATGCGCTTTCTTGAACCGCTCACTCTGAATTGTCCTTCATCTGCCATCAGTGCGCCCATTTGCATCCGACCAGGAGTTTAAAACGACAGTGGATATTGTGCAGACATTTCAAAAGGGCATTGGCAAAGAACTGCACCACAAACTACTCCAGAGAGCCAAGACCAAGAGGAACTGGGTTTGTTGTAATTCCACAGAAAACATTATCATGCGATCAAATTCAATAGCTTAATAGTGAATTGAGAATGATTTGAATTCCCTCAGCTTGAAGAATGGTGGTTAGACAGCGCATACCTGGAGACGCGTACTCCATCTCAGCTGAATGTAAATTTCGGTGGCCCGGGTCCCTATTTGGAACACTGCTGGCCCCCCGCAGAAGGAACTCAACTCCAGAGGGCCAGCATTAACGTCTGGCACACGCTACAGTACTGGAACCTCATTTACAAGTAGGATATTGAACATGCCGGCAAGTCAGTTAACAACATTCTCCTAAATATTGTGAGTGGTGCTGGTTTGTTTCATTTTAGGGAGCAAATGGCCCCTCAGAAAGCTGGTAAGATGGTGTTGGATATGGACCAGTTCAGAATGCTGTTCTGCACCTGTAAAGTGCCTGCAGTTAAGAAGGACGCCCTCTACAATTATTTTAAGACAGGTATGGTATTATCTCAAAGTGTTATTTTGAAGTTGCAGAGAGTTTGGTAGCGCTTAGCACCTTTTCTTTCTGGTTTTGAGGTTTGAGGTTCAAATCAGAGCTTGGGCTATAATGGCTTCCACCCTCATTCCACTGACGTGCACGTTCAGTAATTTTTTTGTGGGGGTCTAGAAGTGACCTGGGATTGACTGGTGACTAGTCCAGTTTTGGGCTGGTCCCACAAATTTATTTGGGACAGGCTCCATCTCACATCCCGAATCTAATATGCTAAGTGTTTTTGAAAATCCAGTGATACCTCCGCTGACGAACGCTTCAGCTCACAAAGTTTTTGTCTCACCAACAATAAATTCGTGAGCATATAGTCTCGGCTGACAAACTAGTTTTCGGCGGACGAACCAAACCACACGGCGCCACTTTGGCTGGCGGACTAGTTTTCGTCACCACCTTTCTTTGAGTGCGGACGTGGTTTGTTATCGAGTGTAGTACTTTTGCTATTATGGGACTGAAAAGACCGCACCACAGGCTAGACGACACAAAAGAAAATTACGGTCAAGCAGAAGAAGGAGATCATCGAAAAACACTTATGGAACGTGACTCTCCTTCCAAACAGTAACTCCCTCCCTCCTTCTCCCACTCCATTATATCAAGCCATCAACTACCATCACAAAGGTAAATAAAACGACATTATTTTACAGTACAGTTTATTTCTTTAATTACAATACAATAGCACATTTATTATACATAAAATAAGGTATATTTGGTGTAGTTTTCAGGCTTATTTAGTAAAAAATATGTTTTATGAGGACCTGGGAACAGATTATTCTCATTTTAATGGTACGAACTTTTCGCCTCGCACACACTTTCTGGGAGCCAATTAAGTTTGTGAGCTGAGGTATCACTGTATGTCGATTGAGGATCCCCAGGTTTGCTATATGTTGTTTCTGTTTGTGTGATAGAGCGAGAGGGCCACTGCCCGTCACACCTGATTGTCATGTGTCGCGGACGAATATTTACGTTTGATGCACTTTGTGATGGCGAAATCCTCACACCACCTGAACTCCTCAGGTAATAACTACTCCCAATAAGAGTCGATACTTAGTTTATTACAAGTCGGTGTCTTGTAGGGCTTCATCGATATGATTTTTTAGGTCAATGCGCAGCAGAATAAATCTAATAATGTCAGAGATGTTTGCTCGGACACCGTGAACTAAGGCTCAAACACAGGAAGATAGTCTTTTACTGCCAGCAGGGGACGCAGACATTCATGAATCCACTTTGTGTGCGCTTCTTCGACCGACGCCCAACATCTGCAGCCCTCTGCCAAGCTATTTATTGAGAGTATATTCAAATTCCAGTCATATATTAGTAAAACACAGTCTTCTTGATTTGAATACCACGCCCCTGGACGACCCAAGCACCAACAACTATAAACCAACAGACAGTAGACATTTTAATGGGTTGTCTTTCCATGAACTGATAGATTTTTAACCTGGCTAATGAGCTCTTCTTGTGAATGAGTTTACCAAGTCTTAAATTCCTCCCAAGGCTTGTAGATCTACCAGTTTAACAGGCTGTTCGCCTCAGATTGACCCCAGATTTTCTGTGCTTCCATTGTGGGCCTTGTGTTTGGCCAACTACGCATACAACAGCATGAAAATATGATAACTTTTATTCTGTCTTTTCTCTATCAACTAATTATTGATTAATCAACTAATTTGGAAGAAGAAAAAAAACAAACGTTACCTGGAATTTAGGAATGAAATGTATTATTATTATTATTAACCTCAATGGGCGTCACAAGATTGTTGCCATTTGCCGGGTGGCCTGATCTATATTTCCAGTGAATGGTAGGGGTTGACTGTAAATATCTTAAACCTGAGCCGTAATTGGGCTTAGCCCTGGGTAGCTGGTCCTGTTGCTAAATCTACAGATTTTACGCCGCTACTACGCGTGAGCTGAAGAAGCGGTAAAATCCAATCAAAGATAATAATTCAGAGATCCAATAACAAATGACACTTTTTATTCACTTGTTTGCATTACTTGGGCAGGCAATTAAGCTATGTGAAAGAGCGCTGTGACGGACAGCCAGATGGCGATGGTGTTGCTGCACTTACCTCAGATGAAAGGACTCGATGGGCAAAGGTATGGAGACTGAAATTCACGAGTCACAACATTCAGTAGACATCTATGTATTGTTATTTTATTTAAATCATAATTGTCTGTGCAGGTCAGGGAGTATCTCATTCGCATTGATCCTCACAATGAAAGCATCCTGGAGACCATCCAGAGCAGCCTCTTTGTAATATCCTTAGATGATGCAAAGCCATACTCCTCTGCAGAGAACTACACAAATGTAAATACCTCGTGTTAAAAAAAAAATCCCTAGTTAGATTTCATGAGCTTAATGTTTCACACTGAAAATAAAATTGTGAATATAGATTGCCGCGGAAGCACTCACAGGAGACCCCACCATTCGATGGGGAGACAAATCCTACAATTCTCTCGTTTTTGCAGACGGTACTTTTGGATCCAATTCTGATGTGAGTTTTTCACAAGTCTGTGTGAGCTGATAAAGAAAACAATGGAAACAGTTGAGCTTCTTTTACAGCATGCACCGTATGATGCAATGGTGATGGTCTCCATGTGTTGGTATGTTGACCAGCAACTGAAAGCAACAGAGGGCAAGTGGAAGGTGGACATAGATTTTTTTTTTCTTGAAATGCAAATATGTGAAAATAGCTTTTCTTCCTCAACCTAACAGCTTCTCTCCTTCTTTGAAACATGTGACCACCTCCAGGGCTCAGACAGAGTCCGGGCAATGCCTTTACCCGAGGAGCTTGTTTTTACCACGGACGAAAAAGTGCTGAAGGATATTAGCCACGCTAAACGGCAATATTTAGAGATGGTGAGTCAGCATCAAATGTAGATCATGCTTAGATTGTAATTAGAGATGAAAGATATGTGGATTAGCCTTTATTAGTCTCGCAGTGGAGAAATTTACATTTCACAGCAGCAATGTGATGAAATTAAGAGGAAAGAAAAGGAAGAAGTAGAAAAACAAAATACAGGAGCTGATGAAAAAGCAGCATTTTGAAGTCAAAAGAACAAATAATGTGACACAACACAAAAGACACAGACGGTCATTCAATCTTGAGCACTTTCTGCACCCTTTTTGTTGCACGAAGCAGTTCTAGATGAAACAGGAGGATCAAAACATCCTTTTCATCAGTAGATCACGGACGTCATGGTGAAATGTGCACGTCTGCTACAAGCTAAATATTGAAAGCAAACATGAATCTGTAGCATCCATGAACAAAAAGAGACTGTCTCACATCTCCTGTCCCACGTAAATCCACTTCAATTCCAAGCCGCGACAGTGATGAGAAACATGTAGTTTGAGATTCGTCAGTCATCTTATTCCAAATCATACATAGTCAAATAATCGAAATAAAAGACAGGAATGAAATGTTTCAGTCTAGTAACCATTTCTTCACTAAACATTCAACGCAACCAATAATTCCCGGCATTTACTGTGCTTGTCAGCAATCCAAGTAATTTTGCCATTTGCAGCTGCACAAAATGCACATACCAAAATCCAACACTGGTTGGAAGTCAAAACAATAATAAAACTGACATGAATAAGTTAAACATGAAAAAGTCATTATTATGTGCACCTTTGAAGTCAGGCCGGATAAATAATTAATCGTATTGTACTGTGATTTCATAATGGATATTTTGTCCCACTTTTCGATTGGATTGGATTGGATTTGCGTTTATTAGTCTCGCAGTGGAGAAATTTACATTTCACACCAGCAAAGTTATGAAAGGAAGAGGAAACTAGCTATTAGTTAGCTATGTAGCTATCTATTTGCTGTCTATTAGCTATTTAACTAGCTAGCTGGCTAGCTATCTATCTATCACCGGTATTGTTTTTCTACTTTCATTCTTTTCATAACGTTGCTGCTGTGAAATGTAAATTTCTCCACTGCAAGACGAATAAACGCAAATCCAAATCCCATTATCTATCTCACTATCTATTAGCTAGGTATCTAGCTAGCTAGCTCGTAAGTAGCTATTAGCTATTTAGCTTTCTATCGATTTGAGTTATTCCGGGTTCAGTGAACACTGGCGCGTGTGGCTGCCGCTGCTCATCCACAAAAAAAAAACGTGTCCAGTGACTGTAAAGTGACCTTGGGAATTTTGAAAGGCGCTTAGAAATGAAATGTACAACGACGAAAGGAAAGAAAGAAGTAGAAAAACAAAATACAGGAGCTGCTGGAAAGGCAGCCACTCTCGCGGCTTTTCATACAGTAAAGTCTCGTTATATCGATATTCTCGGGAGTCTGAAAAAATATCGATATAACCGGACTATCGATATATCCGATCCTGCGGCATGTAAATTTTCTCCTTGCGTTCATAGAAATAGTATCGTAATAAGCAGTACTATCGATATAACGAGACTTTACTGTATTTATATTTCCACCTGACTGCATTGTCTCTGTCTTCCAGGCAAAGGACCTCCAGATATTGTGTTATGCCTTCACGGGTTTTGGAAAATCGGCAATTAAGAAGAAGAAGCTACATCCTGATGCCTTTGTTCAGTTGGCCATGCAACTGAGCTACTACCGCATGCACAAAATGTACTGATTACTTCAAAAATATGCATTTGTATAAGGAGTGGGCAAAATAAGTCATACCGTATTTTCCGAAGTATATGGCACACCTTAAAGCCTTAAATTATTTCAAAGGCTTACCATGTGCTTTATAATCCAGTGTGCCTTATATACAGAAAAAGTCGTAAAATATGTCATTCATTGAAGGTACGCCTGACAATCCAGTGCGCCTTATACACCGGAAAATACGATATTATTATTATTACTGTATGGAAAAAGGTTGAAATTACACCATTCATTGTGGGTGTGCCTTATACTCCTTTGTGCCTTATACACCAGAAAATACGGTAATAATAATACCGTAGTTACCAGTGTATAAGGTGCACAGGAGTATAAGGCGCACCCCCAATGAATGGTGTATTTTCAAACGTTTTCCATATATAAGGCGCACCTTCAATGAAGGAAGTTTTCCAAATGTAATATATAAATATATAAAAGTTTTCCAAATATAAGGCAACACCGCATTAGAAGGCACGATAGTAGAGGCTGGGGTTACGTACGACTTCTTTTACAGGGGGACATGAAGTCGGTGGCTGCTGACAGTAGTTGCGAGACCAGTTGTGGCTCAATATGACTTCACATATAAAGCGCACCTGCGTATAAGGCGCAGGGTCATCTTTTGAAGAAAATAAAGGCTTTTTGGTGCGCCTTATACACTGAAAAATACAGTATTGCATGTATATCTTTAAAAGAACTGGTTGGTTATTTATAATGACATTTATTAATCATGTATTAAAAACATTTGTCATTATTTACTACAACTGTAATAGTTATATAAACACGTATTATTCATGTTTTGCTTATACTTCTTATATATACGCATCTACTATTGTATTTTGTAAACCTTATCTTCTAACAGCCAGGCATGTCTTTGTGTTTTACAAATCAAACGTGCCCCTTGAGCCCTTTGGCCTAAACATATCAATAATTCCAGTGGAATATCTGCTCTCACATCTCAGACCGGGGAGTTGCTATGAAACAGCCATGACCCGCAGGTTCTATCACGGCAGGACAGACACGTTGCGGTCTTGCACCGGCGAGGCCTTCAGTTGGTGTAAAGCCATGACGGACCCCACGTGTGAGGTGAGGCATTGTGCTCCCAGAAGCATCATAACCGGTTCACGTGACCTGCTCAATCAATCATTATGTCATCAGATTCACGACAAGAGGAAAGCCATGCTGCAAGCCTTCAATAAACACAATAAGCTGATGGCAGAAAGCCAAGCGGGCCAAGGTTGGCGTCTTTCACTCATCGCGATCAATTGTAACGATGAAGCATAACTGTCATCTGATCGTCAGGTTTTGACAGACATCTTCTTGGACTCTATCTCCTGGCCAAGGAGGCGGGACATCCCACTCCTGCGCTTTACACAGACCCCCTCTACACAAAGAGGTAACGTTCAATCTAATGCAGAGACTGGTTTTATTGGAACATATTTGAGTGAATAACGGGTTTGTCCTTTGCAGTGGAGGTGGCGGCAACTTTGTGTTGTCATCCAGTCTGGTGGGCTACACTTCAGTCCTGGGCGTGGTTGCTCCAATGGTTCATCATGGCTATGGCTTCTTCTACCGCATCAACAATGACAGGTATTATCGACCTATGGCAATGTTTTCCTTTCTCACGAGGGGGCAGCATTTGCCTTTTTGTCCATGTTTGCGCTTCGTTCCAACTTCAGCTGTTGTTAAAGCGCTATATCAATCAATATGTATGTATTGTATTGTATTTTGTACAGCCGCCCCCCATGTCAAGCTCAGCTATCTCCAGACCCATATAACTTATAAAATTAACATGTTTTTGTGATGAATGAAGACAGTCTATGTTTTTTTTACCATCCATTGAATATTTATGTTGTCATAAAACTATATATTCTGTGGGTCCTGCAATTTGAGTGAAAAATGACAAAAACCCTGTCACTGGAGTAGACACACTTTTGCACATCGTCTGGCAGTGAATGAGTTAAAATCCAACTGCAACATTTTAACTTGCAGTAAGTCTAAATACGGTTCGACATAGCCAAACGTGTCGTGCATGACAGACAAAAAAGGTCAATAAGAGACTTATTTTTTAATGCCACCATGGGTAGGAAATAAACATTTTTTCGTGACATGGCAACAAGTAAGCTGCAAGACGATGTGCAAAATGTGTCCACTCCAGTGCCAGGGTTTGTGTCATTTTCACTCAAATTGTAGCACTCACAGAATATCGAGTTTTAGGACTATATACACATTCAATTCAACGTAAGAAACCTAAGACTTTCTTCTTTCATCAGAAAAAAGTGTGTTGATTCCTAAGTTAAATGGGTATGGAGTTATATGAACTTGAAATGGGGGTGGCTGTAAAGGCAAATGCTGCCCCCCGTGGTAGGGAAAAACATTGCCAGAGGTATGGCCAGCACTTTATCAGCACCCCCCAAGAAAAATAACCAAAAAAATTGGCAAAACTTTCCACCATTTTGACTTCAATCCCAAATCAGAGGAGGACAGTGAAGATTTATTTGTCACTGATTATGCACTCATCCCCTTTTGCAGGATTGTGATCTCCGTCTCAGCATGGAAATCTTGCCATCAGACAGATGCCGCAACGTTGTTCAACACCTTCTGTAACTCCATGCATGACATGTTTCACCTAGCGACCACATCGCAGCTTTAAAGGACAACCGACGTCTCCGGACAAGTTGTGTCCATAATTTGTAAAATGGCTTCAAATGACTTCTACTGAGCGTATTTTACAAAGATTCCACCGCATATAGCTATATTTTACGTTTTAAGACTTGCGCTGAATATTCCGGAAGTCTTGTTTTTGAGTTGGTGACGAGTCCTCACCCTACGTCACTGAAGGAACGCTCCTGACCGAAAAAAGGACACATTGTAGCAGTCCTTCCATCGCGTCAATGCATTTTGCCGTACTTGTTTGGTCTGAAAACTTCATGTTGCAACCAGAAGAGGGCAATAAAGCTCGGTGTAAGGAATTAATCAGCCTGTGGAAACGGGCTGATTAATTCCTTACACGGAGCTCTGCCGCCATCTTCTGCATTTTCTTTGACACTACACGTCAGTCTTGAGCCATCAAAACTACCCAGAAAAGCTTCTTTAATCGATAGCAAACATGTATGCTTTCCTCTTCAGAACTATTTGAATCATATTCATAACTTGATGTGTAACAAGAAAGCATATTCTCCGAATCTGAAGCCATTGTTTTGATTCTGCAGCAATGCAAGACGTCTTGGCGTGACGTCACAAACTGGGGCCGGGACTTTCTGAAAATGCCCAATTCGCAGCTCAATTTTTTGCAGATTTTGGAGACTTTAAGTCATTTTTATTGGTGTTTTGCATTTGACTAAAAATATCAGCCTGTGTGTTTTGGGTATTTTAGATGCTATAAAACGTTTTTCTGATGTCAGTTCGGAAACAAAAAAGTGATGTCGGTTGTCCTTTCACTATTCACTCACACCAAAAAGGCAGGCAAATTTCACTCAAATTCCATCCACAGAATTTTAAGTTTTAGGACTACATAAACATTCAATGCAGCATTAGAAACCTTAGACTCTCTTTCATCAGAAAACAGTGTTAATTCCTATGTTATATGCGTCTGGAGTTATCTGAGCTCGAAATGGGGGTAGCTGTATAAAAGGTGAATACCTCCCCCTTGTGGGAGGGAAAAACATTGCCAGAGGTCTGATCAGCGCTTTATCGTCCCTTTTTTTGTGTGGAGGAGTGTTTTTATCAAAGGTCTCAAATATTAGCCTGGATGATTAATAGTATTCCGCTGACATTGTATTAAAATCGGATAGATGCTAATCACCTCAAGTGGCGGCTAGCCACTTTGACTTACTCAACTGCAGAGACTGAACTGGCATTTATTACATGTTAGGTGTTTTTTTTTACTTCTTTAAATGGAAGAAAATGTGTTGATGAAAAGGTTTCTTCAGCCGTCATTTGTACTTCTTTGAAGGTGTCGGACGTTTCGCTCCTCATCCGAGAAGCTTCGTCAGCAAACTAAAATTTGCTGGTAGCTCCAGCCCTATATACAGTATATATCTTTGCTCTAAGAAAGGGGGGGGGGCAGAGGACAATTCATTGAAGCTGAATTGATTACTTTTTTTGTCCTGACTGATTATGGTCCATGACTGGCCTTGATTGCCTCATTCACCCTGGTATCACCTCATCAGCATGACTAAGCATATGTGGTAACGATCTAAGAATTCTGTTGAAAAAGTAAAGAAGAAAATGTAAAAATGTTTTTTTTGTAACAATGAATAAAACATGATTGTACTAGCACATTCTAATAACTTGGCACTATACAAATGGATGAATGTGTGCAAATTATTCTAAATGGCTGAATGTAGATTTAAAATATTGTGACTGTTCTGCAACCTTCTGCAACATATCCACCTGGTGCCGCGAGTGTTATCTTTTACTTTGAAATAAGGTGAATGACGCGCCCTGGGATTAATTTGAGTTCATGTCAATATTTGAAGAATTTTGCTGTAGAAAAAGTTTGCTTTTGTAGGGGGTGCATAGCTAACTTTGAAACACAGAGAAAGGCGTTTCAACGTCTTCAAGACAAAACACTAGACATGATTGAAATGAAATTGAGTGATTTTCTTGTGGACTTTATTAGATACAATTCAGTACCACGCGACTCCTTACTGTGCACTCATGTTATGAAAATCGATTGAATATTCATCCGATTTTTACTCTATGTAGAAACAATCTCCAGATTGCAGGGGAAAAAATATGAAAACAGGATGTTGAGACGAGAGAGTTTATCTTCATTATCTATCTTGAATAAACGATTGGTAAATAAGTCATACCTGTCAACCTTGGCTTATAGTAGGTACGCTACAGTGACCTATATTCCACCGCGATTGTTTCTGTCCAGTGAACCGAGCGCACTCTGTACTCGCAATTGCATTTTTGTGAAGTTCGTCATCGTTTTTGGTGGCATTTTCCAAACTATGCAGCTTATGATGACGTATTACACGTTTCACTCCATGCTGGTTCTTGAAATTTCCGAATACGACAACGAGAAACGGGGGAAAAAATTGATAGAAGTTTACGCTCTTTTTGCTAACACTACAGTTTATAAAGGTGAGTAAGTTGTATTTTTATAACTCATAGAAATGGTAGAATATATATTTTTTTCTCCATAACTGCCAAGCAAAAAGAAGCATTCGCATATATATTTCTAGAGCTTGCAATTTTCTTTCCTAGTATTCATTGACAGCCATTTTTTATTTCTGACAAAATCTGCCTGCATTCGCTCGTTGATATTTGCTCATTTATATTTTGAATCTTTTGTTCTGTTTTCTGTTCTTGTTTAGAATTTCAAAAGCTTTCCAATGCTACCTTACTCGTTAAGATCTGCCAAAAATTACAAAAGTTATGATAGTTTAAACTGTAATAAAGAACTCTGTCACACATTTACATTGTTTAACTGTAATTACAGGCAGAAAATCCCCTCATATTTCGAAAATTAAAAAATCCATTATTTCCTTATTTGTCATAGAACAATACTCATTTGAAAGCTATTTAAATGCACTTTAATATGGTACTAGAAAATGTGTGATGCATTATTGAAAAATGTTGTCACGTCCCTACTTATAGCTGCCCTTGTTTTTTACAATTCCATACCGGCCAACTACTACGGTTTCGCCCCCCAAAAAAACAAAAAACCCTGCAGTTTTCATGATCCCATTCTGGTTTTTCCGGGTGAATAATGAAAATTACGGTTTTCGATAAAAACAATCAATCCAAAATCGTCAAAATAGTAAGTACTCTACTCAACGTTAATTCAAAACACGAGAACAGGCGATTGTCACGGGGCTAGCTGTTAGCTTCCTTTAGACGTATTGTGCATGCGCGTTGTTCGGGTCTTTCCTGGAATCCAGTGTGACAGCTCATTACTGGAATTCGAGACTAAAGAGTTAGCGTCGTTTTTAATAATAATACATTTCATTTATAAGCGCCTTTCAAAACTCTCAAGGACACTTTACAGTCACAACATTGTTGTGTAATGGCATCTGCCGGAGAAAAATCAACAAAAAGTGTGAAAAGTAAAAGAAAACTACAGTCGTTTCGTGAGGAATACTCCCAAGCATTTCCAGGAGTTAGACTTTGCTCAAGAAAAGGTGAAAATGACGCAAGTTTGACTGGATTTGAGCCAAAATAGTCTAAGATCGGTTCACATTTTTTCCCCGTATAAAAGTTGTAGTACGCTGTACATTATTTGAAATGATAAAAATGTACATATAAAATATGGGGAAAACGTATACGTATGAAAAGTCGAAAGTCACTTGTCAAAACAGGAAGTGTACTTTGACTGCCTCCCGCAGTCCAAAAACATGTATTTCGTGTACGGCAGTCCTGCGACTGACTGACTTGTGAATAATCCAATACTCTGAGCATAGCTACCGTAATAACTAGATTTCTTTTTTCCATTCACTGGATTACGTTAGAATCTCCTCATTCCCTCCCAAGGCCCACCTGAGTGGTGACCAGCATGTGGTAGAGTCCGTTTTTGGCTAGTAACTCCTGATGTGTCCCTTCTTCAACCACTTCTCCTCCTTGAAAGACGGCAATGCAGTCTGCATTTTGAATGGTGGAGAGACGGTGTGCTACGATGATACACGTCCTGCCCTGTCGAGCTTTGTCCAACGCCTCTTGCACCACCTGGATCGAGCACAAAGATGTAGGACACAAGTCAAGATAGCGAAACATCGGGCGCAAATTCCAGAGAAGGACAAAAAAAATAAACATCCACCTTTTCACTCTCCGTGTCGAGTGCAGACGTGGCCTCGTCCAAAAGCAACAGTTTGGGGTTACGGAGGATTGCTCGAGCGATGGCGATTCGTTGTTTCTGACCACCAGACAGCTGGGTCCCTTTATCGCCTGCCTGAGTGTCATACTTCTGCTCCAAAAAGCACAGAAAAGATCACCCAATGGAGCGTGAAGTATTTTCAATTTTTTCCATATATAAGGCACACCTTCAATAAACGAGAAAAAAAAATCCAAATATAATATCAAAATATATAAATATATATTTGGAACACTTTTATATATTTTTATATTATATTTGGAAAACTTTTTTCATTCATTGTAGGTGCACCTCATACTCCGGTCCACCTTATACAGTACTGTATATTGAAAAAGTTTGAAAATACACCATTCACTGGGGGTGTATTTTCTGGCCTTATACTCCGGTGCACCGTATACACCAGAAAATACGGTAAAAAATATTTTTTTCTTCATCTATGAAAGTCAAAAGAATTGACATTTGAAATTATAATTGCCTTCATTTTTTTGACAGCACTCTGTTACAACTGTATAGACGCTCACCAATTTACAAACGACTTACAACTTACGAACGTTCCGAACGGTCGTTCGTAAGGTGAATCGGTTCATAAGTTGCTTCAGTGCTATATTTTGTATGGAATATATGTTTAAGGCTTATATATGATTCATGTATTCCTATATTTTAATGTATTTTATTTTAAGGTATTTTAAGTTATTTTATTTTATTGTACAGTAAAGTGTCGTTATATCGATATCGGTTATATCGATAGTACTGCTTATTACGATACTATTTCTATGAACGCAAGGAGAAAATTTACATGCCGCAGGATCGGATATATCAATAGTGCGGTTATATCGATATTTTTTCCGACTCCCGAGAATATCGATATAACGAGATTTTACTGTATTTTGTTGTTTTATTTTCTTATAATGTATTTTCATGTTTATAGTTCATTTAATTTCATGTATTTTAATGTATTTTAAGTCATTCTATTTTATTGTATTTTGTTGTGTTTTTTTTCTCTTCTGTATTTTCATATTTACAGTTAATTTAATTTCATGTATTTTATTTTAAGGTATTTTAAATTATTGTGTTGTGTTTTATTTTCTTGTAATGTATGTTCATGTTTATAGTTAATTTAATTTAATTTCATGTATTTTAATGAATTTTATTTTAAGTTATTCTACTTTATTGTATTTTGTTGTTTTTTCTTATAATGTATTTCCATGTTTTTATTTTATGATATTTGATTTTGTGTTATTTTATTCTATTGTATTTCTCAGTGAACCTCAGCATATATTTGTTTTCAATGCATTGGGTTCATCAAGACAGAAGACTTCCAGGTAGTGTGAGCGCTGGCGCGAATAGCTGCCGCTGCTCACCTGCACAAAAAAATCCAGTGACAGTAAAGTGTCCTTGAGAGTTTTGAAAGGCGCTTTGAAATTAAATGCATTATTCTATAAGTATTTTTAAGGTTTATATAAGTATGTTTAATGCTTGTATAAGTAACCTGTAGTGGTTTGTACTGAAAAATAAATATTTAATAAAATATATGATCTATAAAGATATGTACATGTACAACTGGTGGGAATACTACATGTTACTACAAAAATGTTTGTATATACAGTTGTTTGTAACTCGAATGTCCGTAAGAAGGGGAGTGTTTGTTGTTGAGTACACTGTATGTGTGAGTGAAGCACTAATATAGTTTGCTAAAGTTGGAACCAAAAATAATTGTTTGATGCCAAATCATGATTGATTACCTTAGGCAAGTTTTCGATGAAGCTGTGAATGTTGGCTACTTTAGCAGCTGCTTTAATCTCCTGCAAAGTAACGCTCCGACTGTTGTCTCCGTAGGCGATATTTTCAGCCAAGCTGCAATCAAAGAGCACAGGCTCCTGCGACACAATGCCAATCTGAGACCTCAGCCAATGGATGTTCAGCTCTTTCACGCTTACAGAATCAAACATCTACAAGACAAAAATCGCATAATTGTGAATGACGTGACAAGAGCCCTTTCCCAACCATATCCCAGGCAAGTATTACACAAATAAGTTACAAAGCAAGCGTTAACATCGGGTGTATGTCTTTTTTTTCTCACCACGTTCCCTTGCATGGCATCGTAGAACCTCTCCAGAAGCTGAAAGGTGGTGCTTTTTCCACAACCGCTGCTTCCTACCAGGGCCAATGTTTCTCCCTTGCTCACTTTCAGATTCAGCCCTCGAAGGACGGGGACGTCAGGGCGTGAGGGGTAGTTAAACTTAACGCCATCCAACTGCACACTGCCATCAAAATGGTCCTGGAGTTTTAAGGTACGAGACAGACCTCCTTTATTCCTATTGTAGACTTGAAAAGTGTGTTGCAGAGTACGGTACTTGTTTGGCAACTTTTAGCTGCTTACCAATGACTGTCCTTCATGTGAGAGGTTATCAATAGCAGGCTGTCTATTCAGAAGCATCATGATGTGAGCAGCTGATATTTTGGCCTTTGCGTAGTTTGGAGAAAAGGAATGGGCTTCCCCAACAGCTATTGAACCATATAGAATTGCCAGTATCACTCTGAAAGAGGAATCGGTTTACATAGGACAAATCAGAGATGATCCCAAGTAATTTTCATTTTATTTTACCGCTATTTGGAATTGAGCCACCAAACTGATGTGAAGAGAAGTTACTTACAGAAATACCGTCTGAACGTCCATCTGGCCGTGCTCGATGAGCCAAGCTCCAAATGAGAAGCATGCCGCATAACCGTAGCAA